>NW_027514965.1:0-103268 GCF_048772815.1 Callospermophilus lateralis | reverse complement strand
GGGAAACCTAAATATAAAAACTGCTACTGTCGACGAACGCTTCAACCTAGAAGAACAAAATTTGGTGAGCCAAGTGGGATCTGTGTACTGATCATTCCCACCAAGTATCATCAAGATTGGGTGAAAAAATATTTGCTGGTATTTCGGAAACTCGTTAATTCTTAGAAGCTTGGCAACACCTCTCAATGAAAGTGGTTTTTCCACAGTCTGTGCCAAGGGGCTATTTGAAGAGGAAACAAACCATAGAGACAAATCTCAGAACTCCTTTATTTTGTCAAGTTTCATAGAGCTACTACAAACCATGTTTTATTTAGAGTTCCAAATTCATCTATCTATATATGAGAGAACAAAGTAAAACCTAAATATAAAAACTGCTACTGTAGACGAACGCTTCATCCTAGAAGAACAAAATTGGTGGAGCCAAGTGGGATCTGTGTACTGATCTTTAGCAACATGTATCATCAAGATTGGGTGAAAAAATATTTGCTGGTATTTCGGAAACTCCTTATTTCTAGAAGCTTGGCAACCCTTCTCAATTAAAGTTCTTTTCCACAGTCTGTGCCTAGGCTTCTTTAAGAGGAAACAAACCATAGAGACAAAACTCTGAACTCCTTTATTTTGTCAAGTTTCAAAGAGCTACTACAAACCATTTTGGATTTAGAGTTCCAAATTCATCTATCTATATATGAGAGAACAGAGTGAAACCTAAATATAAAAACTGCTACTGTAGACGAACGCTTCATCCTAGAAGAACAAAATTGGGTGAGCCAATTGGGATTTGTGTACTGATCATTACCACCAAGTATCATCAAGATTGGGTGAAAAAATATTTGCTGGTATTTCGGAAACTTGTAATTTCTTAGAAGCTTGACAAACTCTCTCAATGAAAGTGCTTTTCCACAGTCTGTGCCTAGGGCTACTTGAAGAGGAAACAAACCATAGAGACAAAACGGAGAACTAATTTATTTTGTCAAATTTCAAAGAGCTACTACAATCCATGTTGGATTTAGAGTTCCAAATTCATCTATCTATACAGGAGAGAACAGAGAGAAACCTAAATATAAAAACTGCTACTGTAGACGAATGCTTCAACCTAGAAGAACAAAATTTGGTGAGCCAAGTGGGATCTGTGTACTGATCATTACCACCAAGTATCATCAAGATTGGGTGAAAAAATATTTGCTGGTATTTCGGAAACTCGTTATTTCTTAGAAGCTTGGCAACCCCTCTCAATGAAAGTGCTTTTCCACAGTCTGTGCCTAGGTCTACTTGAAGAGGAAACAAACCATAGAGACAAAACTGAGAACTCCTTTATTTTGTCAAGTTTCAATGAGCTACTACAATCCATGTTGGATTTAGAGTTCCAAATTTATCTATGTATATAGGAGAGAACAGAGAGAAACCAAAATATAAAAACTGCTACTGTAGACGAACGTTTCAACCTAGAAGAAAAAAATTTGGTGAGCCAAGTGGGATTTGTGTACTGATCATTACCACCAAGTATCATCAAGATTGGGTGAAAAAATATTTGCTGGTAATTCGGAAACTTGTAATTTCTTAGAAGCTTGGCAAACTCTCTCAATGAAAGTGCTTTTCCACAGTCTGTGCCTAGGGCTACTTGAAGAGGAAACAAACCATAGAGACAAAACTCAGAACTCTTTTACTTTGTCAAGTTTCAAAGAGCTACTACAAACCATGTTGGATTTAGAGTTCCAAATTCATCTATCTATACAGGAGAGAACAGAGGGAAACCTAAATATAAAAACTGCTACTGTAGACGAACGCTTCAACCTAGAAGAACAAAATTTGGTGAGCCACGTGGGATCTGTGTACTGATCATTAGCAACAAGTATCATCAAGATTGGGTGTAAAAATATTTGCTGGTACTTCGGAAACTCGTTATTTCTTAGAAGCTTGGCAACCCCTCTCAATGAAAATGCTGTTCCAGAGTCTGCGCCTAGGGCTACTTGAAGAGGATACAAACCATAGGGACAAAACTGAGAACTCCTTTATTTTGTCAAGTTTCAAAGAGCTACTACAAACCATGTTGGATTAGAGTTCCAAATTCATCTATCTATATATGAGAGAACAGATTGAAACCTAAATATAAAAACGACTACTGTAGACGAACGCTTCAAACTAGAAGAACAAAATTTGGTGAGCCAAGTGGGATCTGTGTACTGATCATTCCCACCAAGTATCATCAAGATTGGGTGAAAAAATATTTGCTGGTATTTCGGAAAATCGTTAATTCTTAGAAGCTTGGCAACACCTCTCAATGAAAGTGGTTTTCCACAGTCTGTGCCTAGGGCTATTTGAAGAGGAAACAAACTATAGAGAAAAATCTCAGAACTCCTTTATTTTGTCAAGTTTCATAGAGCTACTACAAACCATGTTGAATTTAGAGTTCCAAATTCATCTATCTATATATGAGAGAACAGAGTGAAACCTAAATATAAAAACTGCTACTGTAGACGAACGCTTCAACCTAGAAGAACAAAATTGGTGGAGCGAAGTGGGATCTGTGTACTAATCTTTAGCAACATGTATCATCAATATTGGGTGAAAAAATATTTGCTGGTATTTCGGAAACTCGTTATTTCTAGAAGCTTGGCAACCCTTCTCAATTAAATTTCTTTTCCACAGTCTGTGCCTAGGCCTCTTGAAGAGGAAACAAACCACAGAGACAAAACTCAGAACTCCTTTATTTTGTCACGTTTCAAAGAGCTACTACAAACCATGTTGGATTTAGAGTTCCAAATTCATCTATCTATATGGGAGAGAACAGAGTGAAACTTAAATATAAAAACTGCTACTGTAGACGAACGCTTCAACCTAGAAGAACAAAATTTGGTGAGCCAAATGGGATCTGTGTACTGATCATTACCACCAAGTATCATCAAGATTGGGTGAAAAAATATTTGCTGGTATTTTGGAAACTCGTTATTTCTTAGAAACTTGGCAACCCATCTCAATGAAAGTGCTTTTCCACAGTCTGTGCCTAGGGATACTTGAAGAGGAAACAAACAATAGAGACAAAACTGAGAACTCCTTTATTTTGTCAAGTTTCAAAGAGCTACTACAAACCATGTTGGATTTAGAGTTCCAAATTCATCTATCTATATAGGAGAGAACAGAGAGAAACCTAAATATAAAAACTGCTACTGTAGACGAACGCTTCAACCTAGAAGAACAAAATTGGGTGAGCCAATTGGGATTTGTGTACTGATCATTACCACCAAGTATCATCAAGATTGGGTGAAAAAATATTTTCTGGTATTTCGGAAACTTGTAATTTCTTGAAGCTTGACAAACTCTCTCAATGAAAGTGCTTTTCCACAGTCTGTGCCTAGGGCTACTTGAAGAGGAAACAAACCATAGAGACATAACGTAGAACTCCTTTATTTTGTCAAGTTTCAAAGAGCTACTACAAACCATGTTGGATTTAGAGTTCCAAATTCATATGTCTATATAGGAGAGAACAGAGGGAAACCTAAATATAAAAACTGCTACTGTAGGCGAAGGCTTCAACCTAGCAGAACACAATTTGGTGAGCCAAGTGGGATTTGTGTATTGATCATTAGCACCAAGTATCATCAAGATTGGGTGAAAAAATATTTGCTGGTATTT
This sequence comes from Callospermophilus lateralis, assembly GCF_048772815.1. Taxonomy (NCBI): domain Eukaryota; kingdom Metazoa; phylum Chordata; class Mammalia; order Rodentia; family Sciuridae; genus Callospermophilus; species Callospermophilus lateralis. The sequence goes on along the minus strand of NW_027514965.1, from coordinate 99,638 downwards.
CAGAAACTCGTTATTTCTTAGAAGCTTGGCAACCCCTCTCAATGAAAGTGCTTTTCCACAGTGTGTGCCTAGTGCTAATTGAAGAGGAAACAATCCATAGAGACAAAGCTGAGAACTCCTTTATTTTGTCAAGTTTCAAAGAGCTACTACAAACCATGTTGAATTTAGAGTTCCAAATTAATCTATCTATACAGGAGAGAACAGAGGGAAACCTAAATATAAAAACTGCTACTTTAGACGAACGCTTCAACCGAGAAGAACAAAATTTGGTGAGCCAAGTGGGATTTGTGTACTGATCTTTACCACCAAGTATCATCAAGATTGGGTGAAAAAATATTTGCTGGTATTTTGGAAACACGTTATTTCTTAGAAGCTTGGCAACCCATCTCAATGAAAGTGCTTCCACAGTCTGTGCCTAGGGCCACTTGAAGAGGAAACAAACCATAGAGACAAAACGGAGAACTCCTTTATTTTGTCAAATTTCAAAGAGCTACTACAATCCATGTTGGATTTAGAGTTCCAAATTCATCTATCTATATAGGAGAGAACAGAGAGAAACCTAAATATAAAAACTGCTACTGTAGACGAACGCTTCAACCTAGAAGAACAAAATTTGGTGAGCCAAGTGGGATCTGTGTACTGATCATTACCACCAAGTATCATCAAGATTGGGTGAAAAAATATTTGCTGGTATTTCGGAAACTCGTTATTTCTTAGAAGCTTGGCAACCCCTCTCAATGAAAGTGCTTTTCCACAGTCTGTGCCTAGGTCTACTTGAAGAGGAAACAAACCATAGAGACAAAACTGAGAACTCCTTTATTTTGTCAAGTTTCAATGAGCTACTACAATCCATGTTGGATTTAGATTTCCAAAGTTATCTATGTATATAGGAGAGAACAGAGAGAAACCTAAATATAAAAACTGCTACTGTAGACGAACGTTTCAACCTAGAAGAAAAAAATTTGGTGAGCCAAGTGGGATTGGTGTACTGATCATTACCACCAAGTATCATCAAGATTGGGTGAAAAAATATTTGCTGGTATTTCGGAAACTTGTAATTTCTTAGAAGCTTGGCAAACTCTCTCAATGAAAGTGCTTTTCCACAGTCTGTGCCTAGGGCTACTTGAAGAGGAAACAAACCATAGAGACAAACCTGAGAACTCCTTTATTTTGTCAAGTTTCAAAGAGGTACTACAAACGATGTTGGATTTAGAGTTCCAAATTCATCTATGTATACAGGAGAGAATAGAGCGAAACCTAAATATAAAAACTGCTACTGTAGACGAACGCTTCAACCTAGAAGAACAAAATTTGGTGAGCCAAGTGGGATCTGTGTACTGATCATTATCAACAAGTATCATCAAGATTGGGTGAAAAAATATTTGCTGGTATTTAGGAAACTCGTTATTTCTTAGAAGCTTGGCAACCCCTCTCAATGAAAGTGCTTTTCCACAGTGTGTGCCTAGTGCTAATTGAAGAGGAAACAATCCATAGAGACAAAACTGAGAACTCCTTTATTTTGTCAAGTTTCAAAGAGCTACTACAAACCATGTTGAATTTAGAGTTCCAAATTAATCTATCTATAGAGGAGAGAACAGAGGGAAACCTAAATATAAAAACTGCTACTTTAGACGAACGCTTCAACCGAGAAGAACAAAATTTGGTGAGCCAAGTGGGATTTGTGTACTGATCTTTACCACCAAGTATCATCAAGATTGGGTGAAAAAATATTTGCTGGTATTTTGGAAACACGTTATTTCTTAGAAGCTTGGCAACCCATCTCAATGAAAGTGCTTCCACAGTCTGTGCCTAGGGCCACTTGAAGAGGAAACAAACCATAGAGACAAAACGGAGAACTCCTTTATTTTGTCAAATTTCAAAGAGCTACTACAATCCATGTTGGATTTAGAGTTCCAAATTCATCTATCTATATAGGAGAGAACAGAGAGAAACCTAAATATAAAAACTGCTACTGTAGACGAACGCTTCAACCTAGAAGAACAAAATTTGGTGAGCCAAGTGGGATCTGTGTACTGATCATTACCACCAAGTATCATCAAGATTGGGTGAAAAAATATTTGCTGGTATTTCGGAAACTCGTTATTTCTTAGAAGCTTGGCAACCCCTCTCAATGAAAGTGCTTTTCCACAGTCTGTGCCTAGGTCTACTTGAAGAGGAAACAAACCATAGAGACAAAACTGAGAACTCCTTTATTTTGTCAAGTTTCAATGAGCTACTACAATCCATGTTGGATTTAGATTTCCAAAGTTATCTATGTATATAGGAGAGAACAGAGAGAAACCTAAATATAAAAACTGCTACTGTAGACGAACGTTTCAACCTAGAAGAAAAAAATTTGGTGAGCCAAGTGGGATTGGTGTACTGATCATTACCACCAAGTATCATCAAGATTGGGTGAAAAAATATTTGCTGGTATTTCGGAAACTTGTAATTTCTTAGAAGCTTGGCAAACTCTCTCAATGAAAGTGCTTTTCCACAGTCTGTGCCTAGGGCTACTTGAAGAGGAAACAAACCATAGAGACAAACCTGAGAACTCCTTTATTTTGTCAAGTTTCAAAGAGGTACTACAAACGATGTTGGATTTAGAGTTCCAAATTCATCTATGTATACAGGAGAGAATAGAGCGAAACCTAAATATAAAAACTGCTACTGTAGACGAACGCTTCAACCTAGAAGAACAAAATTTGGTGAGCCAAGTGGGATCTGTGTACTGATCATTATCAACAAGTATCATCAAGATTGGGTGAAAAAATATTTGCTGGTATTTAGGAAACTCGTTATTTCTTAGAAGCTTGGCAACCCCTCTCAATGAAAGTGCTTTTCCACAGTGTGTGCCTAGTGCTAATTGAAGAGGAAACAATCCATAGAGACAAAACTGAGAACTCCTTTATTTTGTCAAGTTTCAAAGAGCTACTACAAACCATGTTGAATTTAGAGTTCCAAATTAATCTATCTATACAGGAGAGAACAGAGGGAAACCTAAATATAAAAACTGCTACTTTAGACGAACGGTTCAACCGAGAAGAACAAAATTTGGTGAGCCAAGTGGGATTTGTGTACTGATCTTTACCACCAAGTATCATCAAGATTGGGTGAAAAAATATTTGCTGGTATTTTGGAAACACGTTATTTCTTAGAAGCTTGGCAACCCATCTCAATGAAAGTGCTTCCACAGTCTGTGCCTAGGGCCACTTGAAGAGGAAACAAACCATAGAGACAAAACGGAGAACTCCTTTATTTTGTCAAATTTCAAAGAGCTACTACAATCCATGTTGGATTTAGAGTTCCAAATTCATCTATCTATATAGGAGAGAACAGAGAGAAACCTAAATATAAAAACTGCTACTGTAGACGAACGCTTCAACCTAGAAGAACAAAATTTGGTGAGCCAAGTGGGATCTGTGTACTGATCATTACCACCAAGTATCATCAAGATTGGGTGAAAAAATATTTGCTGGTATTTCGGAAACTCGTTATTTCTTAGAAGCTTGGCAACCCCTCTCAATGAAAGTGCTTTTCCACAGTCTGTGCCTAGGTCTACTTGAAGAGGAAACAAACCATAGAGACAAAACTGAGAACTCCTTTATTTTGTCAAGTTTCAATGAGCTACTACAATCCATGTTGGATTTAGATTTCCAAAGTTATCTATGTATATAGGAGAGAACAGAGAGAAACCTAAATATAAAAACTGCTACTGTAGACGAACGTTTCAACCTAGAAGAAAAAAATTTGGTGAGCCAAGTGGGATTGGTGTACTGATCATTACCACCAAGTATCATCAAGATTGGGTGAAAAAATATTTGCTGGTATTTCGGAAACTTGTAATTTCTTAGAAGCTTGGCAAACTCTCTCAATGAAAGTGCTTTTCCACAGTCTGTGCCTAGGGCTACTTGAAGAGGAAACAAACCATAGAGACAAACCTGAGAACTCCTTTATTTTGTCAAGTTTCAAAGAGGTACTACAAACGATGTTGGATTTAGAGTTCCAAATTCATCTATGTATACAGGAGAGAATAGAGCGAAACCTAAATATAAAAACTGCTACTGTAGACGAACGCTTCAACCTAGAAGAACAAAATTTGGTGAGCCAAGTGGGATCTGTGTACTGATCATTATCAACAAGTATCATCAAGATTGGGTGAAAAAATATTTGCTGGTATTTAGGAAACTCGTTATTTCTTAGAAGCTTGGCAACCCCTCTCAATGAAAGTGCTTTTCCACAGTCTGTGCCTAGGGCTACTTGTGCCTAGGGCTACTTGAAGAGGAAACAACCATAGAGACAAAAATGAGAACTACTTTATTTTGTCAAGTTTAAAAGAGCTACTACAAACCATGTTGGATTTAGAGTTCCAAATTCATCTATCTATACAGGAGAGAACAGAGTGAAACCTAAATATAAAAACGACTACTGTAGACGAACGCTTCAAACTAGAAGAACAAAATTTATTGAGCCAAGTGGGATCTGTGTACTGATCATTCCCACCAAGTATCATCAAGATTGGGTGAAAAAATATTTGCTGGTACTTCAGAAACTCGTTATTTTTTAGAAGCTTGGCAACCCCTCTTAATGAAAGTGCTTTTCCACAGTCTGCGCCTAGGGCTACTTGAAGAGGAAACAAACCATAGAGAAAAAACTCAGAACTCCTTTATTTTGTCAAGTTTCAAAGAGCTACTACAAACCATGTTGGATTTAGAGTTCCAAATTCATCTATCTATATATGAGAGAACAGAGAGAAACCTAAATATAAAAACGGCTACTGTAGACGAACGCTTCAACCTAGAAGAACAAAATTTGGTGAGCCAAGTGGGTACTGTGTACTGATCATTACCACCAAGTATCATCAAGATTGGGTGAAAAAATATTTGCTGATATTTCGGAAACTCGTTATTTCTTAGAAGATTGGCAACCCCTCTCAATGAAAGTGGTTTTCCACAGTCTGTGCCAAGGGCTACTTGAAGAGGAAATAAACCATAGAGACAAATCTGAGATCTCCTTTATTTTGTCAAGTTTCAAAGATCTACTACAATCCATGTTGGATTTAGAGTTCCAAATTCATCTATCTATATAGGAGAGAACAGAGAGAAACCTAAATATAAAAACTGCTACTCTAGACGAACGCTTCAACCTAGAAGAACAAAATTTGGTGAGTCATGTGGATTTGTGTACTTCATTACACCATGTATCATGAAGATTGGGTGAAAAATATTGCTGGTATTTCGGAAACTTGTAATTTCTTAGAAGCTTGGCAAACTCTCTCAATGAAAATGCTTTTCCACAGTCTGTGCCTAGGGCTACTTGAAGAGGAAACAAACCGTAGAGACAAAACTGAGAACTCCTTTTTTTTGTCAAGATTCAAAGAGCTACTACAAACCATGTTGGATTTAGAGTTCCAAATTCATATATCTATATAGGAGAGAACAGAGGAAACCTAAATATAAACAATTCTACTATACGCGAAGGCTTCAACCTAGAAGAACACAATTTGGTGAGCCAAGTGGGATTGTTTACTGATCATTAGCAACCAGTATCATCAACATTGGGTGAAAAAATATTTGCTGGTACTTCGGAAACTCGTTATTTCTTAGAAGCTTGGCCACCCCTCTCAATGAAAGTGCTTTTCCACTGTCTGCGCCTAGGGCTACTTGAAGAAGAAACAAACCATAGAGACAAAACTCAGTACTCCTTTATTTTGTCAAGTTTCAATGAGCTACTACAAACCATGTTGGATTTAGAGTTCCAAATTCATCTATCTATATATGAGAGAACAGAATGAAACCTAAGTATAAAAACGGCTACTGTAGTCGAACGCTTCAACCTCGAAGAACAAAATTTGGTGAGCCAAGTGGGATCTGTGTACTGATCAACACCACCAAGTATCATCAAGATTGGGTGAAATAATATTTGCTGGTATTTCGGAAACTCGTTATTTCTTAGAAGATTGGCAACACCTCTCAATGAAAGTGCTTTTCCACAGTCTGCGCCTAGGGCTACTTGAAGAGGAAACAAACCATAGAGACAAAACTCAGAACTCCTTTATTTTGCAAGATTCAAAGAGCTACTACAAACCATGTTTGATTTAGAGTTCCAAATTCATCTATCTATATATGAGAGAACAGAGTGAAACCTAAATATAAAAACGGCTACTATAGACGAACGCTTCAACATGGAAGAACAAAATTTGGTGAGCCAAGTGGGTATTGTGTACTGATCATTACCACCAAGTATCATCAAGATTGGGTGAAAAAATATTTGCTGATATTTCGGAAACTCGTTATTTCTTAGAAGATTGGCAACCCCTCTCAATGAAAGTGGTTTTCCACAGTCTGTGCCTAGGGCTACTTGCAGAGGAAACAAACCATAGAAACAAAACCCAGAACTCCTTATTTTGTCATGTTTCAAAGAGCTACTACAAACATGTTGGATTTAGAGTTCCAAATTCATCTATCTATATATGAGAGAACAGAGAGAAACCTAGATATAAAAACTGCTACTGTGGACGAACGCTTCAACCTAGAAGAACAAAATTTGGGCAGCCAAGTTGGATTTGTGTACTGATCATTACAACCAAGTATCATCAAGATTGAGTGAAAAAATATTTGCTGGTATTTCGGAAACTTGTAATTTCTTAGAAGCTTGGCAAACTCTCTCAATGAAAGTGCTTTTCCACAGTCTGTGCCTAGGGCTACTTGAAGAGGAAACAAACCATAGAGACAAAACTGAGAACTCCTTTATTTTGTCATGTTTCAAAGAGCTACTACAAACCATGTTGGATTTAGAGTTCCAAATTCATCTATCTATATAGGAAAGAACAGAGGGAAACCTAAATATAAAAACTTCTACTGTAGGCGAACGCTTCAACCTAGAAGAACACAATTTGGTGAGCCAAGTGGGATTTGTGTACTGATCATTAGCAACCAGTATCATCAAGATTGGGGAAAAAATATTTGCTGGTATTTCGGAAAATCCTTATTTCTTAGAAGCTTGGCAACACCTCTCAATGAAGTAGTTTTCTACAGTCTGTGCCTAGGGTAACTTGAAGAGGAAAGAATCCATAGAGACAAAACTCAGAACTCCTTTATTTTGTCAAGTTTCAAAGATCTACTACAATCCATGTTGGATTTAGAGTTCCAAATTCATCTATCTATATAGGAAGAGAACAGAGAGAAACCTAAATATAAAAACTGCTACTGTAGACGAACGCTTCAACCTAGAAGAACAAAATTTGATGAGCCAAATGGGATTTGTGTACTGATCATTCCCACCAAGTATCATCAAGATTGGGTGAAAAAATATTTGCTGTATTTCGGAAACTCGTTATTTCTAGAAGCTTGGCAACCCCTCTCAATGAAAGTGCTTTTCCACAGTCTCTGCCTAGGGCTACTTGAAGAGGAAACAAACCATAGAGACAAAACTGAGAACTCCTTTATTTTGTCAAGTTTCAATGAGCTACTACAATCCATGTTGGATTTAGAGTTCCAAATTCATCTATCTATATAGGAGAGAACAGAGAGAAACCTAAATATAAAACTGCTACTGTAGACGAACGTTTCAACCTAGAAGAACAAAATTTGGTGAGCCAAGTGGGATTTGTGTACTGATCATTACCACCAAGTATCATCAAGATTGGGTGAAAAAATATTTGCTGGTATTTCGGAAACTTGTAATTTCTTAGAAGCTTGGCAACCCCTCTCAATTTAAGTGCTTTTCCACAGTCTTGCCTAGGGCTACTTGAAGAGGAAACAAACCATAGAAACAAAACTCAGAACTCCTTTATTTTGTCAAGTTTCAAAGAGCTACCAGAAACCATGTTGGATTTAGAGTTCCAAATTCATCTATCTATATATGAGAGAACAGAGTGAAACCTAAGTATAAAAACTGCTACTGTAGACGAACGCTTCAACCTAGAAGAACACAATTTGGTGAGCCAAGTGGGATCTGTGTACTTATCATTACCACCAAGTATCATCAAGATTGGGTGAAAAAATATATGCTGGTATTTCGGAAACTCGTTATTCTTAGAAGCTTGGCAACCCCTCTCAATGAAAGTGCTTTTCCACAGTCTGTGCCTAGGGCTACTTGAAGAGGAAACAAACCATAGAGGCAAAACTGAGAACTCCTTTATTTTGTCAAGTTTCAAAGAGCTACTACTATCCATGTTGGATTAAAGTTAAAATTAATCTATGTATATAGGAGAGAAGAGAGAGAAACATAAATATAAAAAAACTGCTACTGTAGACGAACGCTTCAACCTAGAAGAACAAAATTTGGTGAGCCAAGTGGGATTTGTGTACTGATCATTACCACCAAGTATCATCAAGATTTAGTGAAAAAATATTTGCTGGTATTTCGGAAACTCTAATTTCTTAGCAGCTTGGCAACCCATCTAAATGAAAGTGCTTACACAGTCTGTGCGTAGGGCAACTGGAAGAGGAAACAAACCATAGAGACAAACTGAGACCTCATTTATTTGTCAAGTTTCAAAGAGCTACTACAATCCATGTTGGATTTAAAGTTCCAAATTCATCTATCTATATAGGAGAGAACAGAGAGAAACCTAAATATAAACACTGCTACTATAGACGAACGCTTCAAACTAGAAGAACAAAATTTGGTGAGCCAAGTGGGACTTGTGTACTGATCATTAGCAACAAGTATCATCAAGATTGGGTGAAAAAATATTTGCTGGTATTTCGGAAACTCGTTATTTCTTAGAAGCTTGGCAACACCTCTCAATGAAAGTGCTTTTCCACAGTTTGTGCCTAGGGCTAATTGAAAAGGAAACAATCCATAGAGACAAAACTGAGAACTCCGTTATTTTGTCAAGTTTCAAAGAGCTACTACAAACCATGTTGGATTTAGAGTTCCAAATTCATCTATGTATACAGGAGAGAATAGAGCGAAACCTAAATATAAAAACTGCTACTGTAGACGAACGCTTCAACCTAGAAGAACACAATTTGGTGAGCCAAGTGGGATCTGTGTTCTTATCATTACCACCAAGTATCATCAAGATTGGGTGAAAAAACATATGCTGTTATTTCGGAAACTCGTTATTCTTAGAAGCTTGGCAACCCCTCTCAATGAAAGTGCTTTTCCACAGTCTGTGCCTAGGGCTACTTGAAAAGGAAACAAGCCAAAGAGACAAAAATGAGAACTCCTTTATTTTGTCAAGTTTCAAAGAGCTACTACAATCCATGTTGGATTTAAAGTTAAAATTAATCTATCTATATAGGAGAGAAGAGAGAGAAACATAAATATAAAAAACTGCTACTGTAGACGAACGCTTCAACCTAGAAGAACAAAATTTGGTGAGCCAAGTGGGATTTGTGTACTGATCATTACCACCAAGTATCATCAAGATTGGGTGAAAAAATATTTGCTGGTATTTCGGAAACTCGTTATTTCTTAGAAGCTTGGCAACCCCTCTCAATGAAAGTGCTTTTCCACAGTCTGTGCCTAGGGCTACTTGAAGAGGAAACAAACCATAGCGACAAAACTGAGAACTCCTTTATTTTGTCAAGTTTCAAAGAGCTACTAAAAACCGTGTTGGATTTAGAGTTCCAAATACATCTATCTATACAGGAGAGAAAAGGGCGAAACCTAAATATAAAAACTGCTACTGTACACAAACGCTTCAACTTAGAAGAACAAAATTTGGTGAGCCAAGTGGGATTTGTGTACTGATCATTTCAACCAAGTATCATCAAAATTGGGTGAAAAAATATTTGCTGGTATTTCGGAAATTCGTAATTTCTTAGAAGCTTGGCAACCCCTCTCAATGAAAGTGCTTTTCCACAGTCTGTGCCTAGGGCTACTTGAAGAGGAAACAAACCATAGAGACAAAACTGAGATCTCCTTTATTTTGTCAAGTTTCAAAGATCTACTACAATCCATGTTGGATTTAGAGTTCCAAATTCATCTATCTATATAGGAGAGAACAGAGAGAAACCTAAATATAAAAACTGCTACTGTAGACGATCGCTTCAACCTAGAAGAACAAAATTTGGGCAGCCAAGTTGGATTTGTGTACTGATCATTACAACCAAGTATCATCAAGATTGAGTGAAAAAATATTTGCTGGTATTTCGGAAACTTGTAATTTCTTAGAAGCTTGGCAAACTCTCTCAATGAAAGTGCTTTTCCACAGTCTGTGCCTAGGGCTACTTGAAGAGGAAACAAACCATAGAGACAAAACTGAGAACTCCTTTATTTTGTCATGTTTCAAAGAGCTACTACAAACCATGTTGGATTTAGAGTTCCAAATTCATGTATCTATATAGGAGAGAACAGAGGGAAACCTAAATATAAAGACTTCTACTGTAGGCGAACGCTTCAACCTAGAAGAACACAATTTGGTGAGCCAAGTGGGATTTGTGTACTGATCATTAGCAACCAGTATCATCAAGATTGGGGAAAAAATATTTGCTGGTATTTCCGAAACTCGTTATTTCTTAGAAGCTTGGCAACACCTCTCAATGAAAGTAGTTTTCCACAGTCTGTGCCTAGGGTAACTTGAAGAGGAAAGAAACCATAGAGACAAAACTTAGAACTCCTTTATTTGGTCAAGTTTCAAAGATCTACTACAATCCATGTTGGATTTAGAGTTCCAAATTCATCTATCTATATAGGAGAGAACAGAGAGAAACCTAAATATAAAAACTGCTACTGTAGACGAACGCTTCAACCTAGAAGAACAAAATTAGATGAGCCAAATGGGATTTGTGTACTGATCATTACCACCAAGTATCATCAAGATTGGGTGAAAAAATATTTGCTGGTATTTCGGAAACTTGTAATTTCTTAGAAGCTTGGCAAACTCTCTCAATGAAAGTGCTTTTCCACAGTCTGTGCCTAGGGCTACTTGAAGAGGAAACAAACCATAGAGACAAAACTGAGAAGTCCTTTATTTTGTCAAGTTTCAAAGAGCTACTACAAACCATGTTGGATTTAGAGTTCCAAATTCATATATCTATATAGGAGAGAAAAGAGGGAAACCTAGATATAAAAACTGCTACTGTAGACGAACTCTTCAACCTAGAAGAACAAAATATGGTGAGCCAAGTGGGATTTGTGTACTGATCATTAGCAACAAGTATCATCAAGATTGGGTGAAAAAATATTTGCTGGTACTTCGGAAACTCGTTATTTTTTAGAAGCTTGGCAACCCCTTTCAATGAAAGTGCTTTAAAACAGTCTGCACCTAGGGCTACTTGAGGAGGAAACAAACCATAGAGACAAAACTCAGAACTCCTTTATTTTGTCAAGTTTCAAAGAGCTACTACAAACCATGTTGGATTTAGAGTTCCAAATTCATCTATCTATATATGAGACAACAGAGTGAAAACTAAATATAAAAACTGCTACTGTAGACGAACGCTTCAACCTAGAAGAACAAAATTTGGTGAGCCAAGTGGGATTTGTGTACTGATCATTACCACCAAGTATCATCAAGATTGGGTGAAAAAATATTTGCTGGTATTTTGGAAACACGTTATTTCTTAGAAGCTTGGCAACCCATCTCAATGAAAGTGCTTCCACAGTCTGTGCCTAGGGCCACTTGAAGAGGAAACAAACCATAGAGACAAAACTGAGAACTCCTTTATTTTGTCAAGTTTCAATGAGCTACGACAATCCATGTTGGATTTAGAGTTCCAAATTCATCTATCTATATAGGAGAGAACAGAGAGAAACCTAAATATAAAAACTGCTACTGTAGACGAACGTTTCAACCTAGAAGAACAAAATTTGGTGAGCCAAGTGGGATTTGTGTACTGATCATTACCACCAAGTATCATCAAGATTGGGTGAAAAAATATTTGCTGGTATTTCGGAAACTTGTAATTTCTTAGAAGCTTGGCAACCCCTCTCAATTAAAGTGCTTTTCCACAGTCTGTGCCTAGGGCTACTTGAAGAGGAAACAAACCATAGAAACAAAACTCAGAACTCCTTTATTTTGTCAAGTTTCAAAGAGCTACCAGAAACCATGTTGGATTTAGAGTTCCAAATTCATCTATCTATATATGAGACAACAGAGTGAAACCTAAGTATAAAAACTGCTACTGTAGACGAACGCTTCAACCTAGAAGAACACAATTTGGTGAGCCAAGTGGGATCTGTGTACTTATCATTACCACCAAGAATCATCAAAGATTGGGTGAAAAAATATATGCTGGTATTTCGGAAACTCGTTATTCTTAGAAGCTTGGCAACCCCTCTCAATGAAAGTGCTTTTCCACACTCTGTGACTAGGGCTACTTGAAGAGGAAACAAACCATAGAGGCAAAACTGAGAACTCCTTTATTTTGTCAAGTTTCAAAGAGCTACTACAATCCATGTTGGATTTAAAGTTAAAATTAATCTATTTATATAGGAGAGAAGAGAGAGAAACATAAATATAAAAAAACTGCTACTGTAGACGAACGCTTCAACCTAGAAGAACAAAATTTGGTGAGCCAAGTGGGATTTGTGTACTGATCATTACCACCAAGTATCATCAAGATTTAGTGAAAAAATATTTGCTGGTATTTCGGAAACTCGTAATTTCTTAGCAGCTTGGCAACCCATCTAAATGAAAGTGCTTACACAGTCTGTGCGTAGGGCAACTTGAAGAGGAAACAAACCATAGAGACAAAACTGAGACCTCATTTATTTTGTCAAGTTTCAAAGAGCTACTACAATCCATGTTGGATTTAAAGTTCCAAATTCATCTATCTATATAGGAGAGAACAGAGAGAAACCTAAATATAAACACTGCTACTGTAGACGAACGCTTCAAACTAGAAGAACAAAATTTGGTGAGCCAAGTGGGACTTGTGTACTGATCATTAGCAACAAGTATCATCAAGATTGGGTGAAAAACTATTTGCTGGTATTTCGGAAACTCGTTATTTCTTAGAAGCTTGGCAACACCTCTCAATGAAAGTGCTTTTCCACAGTCTGTGCCTAGGGCTAATTGAAAAGGAAACAATCCATAGAGACAAAACTGAGAACTCCGTTATTTGTCAAGTTTCAAAGAGCTACTACAAACCATGTTGGATTTAGAGTTCCAAATTCATCTATGTATACAGGAGAGAATAGAGTGAAAAATAATATATAAAAACTGCTACTGTAGACGAACGCTTCAACCTAGAAGAACACAATTTGGTGAGCCAAGTGGGATCTGTGTTCTTATCATTACCACCAAGTATCATCAAGATTGGGTGAAAAAATATATGCTGGTATTTCGGAAACTCGTTATTCTTAGAAGCTTGGCAACCCCTCTCAATGAAAGTGCTTTTCCACAGTCTGTGCCTAGGGCTACTTGAAGAGGAAACAAACCATCGAGACAAAACTGAGAACTCTTTATTTTGTCAAGTTTCAAAGAGCTACTACAATCCATGTTGGATTTAAAGTTAAAAATAATCTATCTATATAGGAGAGAAGAGAGAGAAACATAAATATAAAAAAACTGCTACTGTAGACGAACGCTTCAACCTAGAAGAACAAAATTTGGTGAGCCAAGTGGGATTTGTGTACTGATCATTACCACCAAGTATCATCAAGATTTAGTGAAAAAATATTTGCTGGTATTTCGGAAACTCGTAATTTCTTAGCAGCTTGGCAACCCATCTAAATGAAAGTGCTTACACAGTCTGTGCGTAGGGCAACGTGAAGAGGAAACAAACCATACAGACAAAACTGAAAACTTTTTTATTTTGTCAAGTTTCAAAGAGCTACTACAATCCAAGTTGGATTTAGAGTTCCAAATTCATCTATCTATAAGAGAGAACAGAGGGAAACCTAAATATAAAAACTGCTACTGTAGACGAACTCTTCAACCTAGAAGAACAAAATTTGGTGAGCCAAGTGGGATTTGTGTAATGATCATTACCACCAAGTATCATCAAGTTTTGGTGAAAAAATATTTGCTAGTATTTCGGAAACTCGTTATTGCTTAGAAGCTTGGCAACCCCTCTCAATGAAAGTGCTTTTCCACAGTCTGTGCCTAGGGCTACTTGAAGAGGAAACAAACCAAAGAGACAAAACTCAGAACTCCTTTATTTTGTCAAATTTCAAAGAGCTACTTCAAACCATGTTGGATTTAGAGTTCCAAATTCATCTATCTATATATGAGACAACAGAGTGAAACATAAATATAAAAACGGCTACTGTAGACGAACGCTTCAACCTAGAAGAACAAAATTTGGTGAGCCAAGTGGGTCCTGTGTACTGATCATTACCACCAAGTATCATCAAAATTGGGTGAAAAAATATTTGCTGGTATTTATTAAACTCGTAATTTCTTATAAGCTTGGCAACCCCTCTCAATGAAAGTGCTTTTCCACCGTCTGTGCCTAGGGGTACTTGAAGAGGAAACAAACCATAGAGACAAAACTGAGATCTCCTTTATTTTGTCAAGTTTCAAAGAGCTACTACAATCCCTGTTGGATTTAGAGTTCCAAATTCATCTATCTATATAGGAGAGAACAGAGAGAAACCTAAATATAAAAACTGCTACTGTAGACGAACGCTTCAACCTAGAAGAACAAAACTTGGTGAGCCAAGTGGGATTTGTGTACTGATCATTACCACCAAGTATCATCAAGATTCGGTGTAAAAATATTTGCTGGTGTTTCGGTAACTTGTAATTTCTTAGAAGCTTGGCAACCACTCTCAATGAAAGTGCATTTGTACAGTCTGTGCCTAGGGCTACTTGAAGTGAAAAGAAACCATAGAGACAAAACTGAGAACTCCTTTATTTTGTCAAGTTTCCAAGAGCTACTACAAACCATGTTGGATTTAGAGTTCCAAATTCATCTATCTATATAGGAGAGAACAGAGGGAAACCTAAATATAAAAACTGCTACTGTAGACGAACTCTTCAATCTAGAAGAACAAAATTTCGTGAGCCAAGTGGGATCTGTGTACTGATCATTAGCAACAAGTATCATCAAGATTGGGTGAAAAAATATTTGCTGGTATTTCGGAAACTCGTTATTTCTTAGAAGCTTGGCAACACCTCTCAATGAAAGTGCTTTTCCACAGTCTGTGCCTAGGGCTACTTGAAGAGGAAACAAACCATAGAGACAAAACTCAGAATTCTTTATTTTGTCAAGTTTCAAGGAGTTACTACAAACCATGTTGGATTTAGAGTTCCAAATTCATCTATCTATATATGAGAGAACAGAGTGAAACCTAAGTATAAAAACTGCTACTGTAGACGAACGCTTCAACCTTGAAGAACACAATTTGGTGAGCCAAGTGGGATCTGTGTACTGATCATTACCACCAAGTATCATCAAGATTGGGTGAAAAAATATATGCTGGTATTTCGGAAACTCGTTATTTTTAGAAGCTTGGCAACCCCTCTCAATGAAAGTGCTTTTCCACAGTCTGTGCCTAGGGCTACTTGAAGAGGAAACAAACCATAGAGACAAAACTGAGAACTCCTTTATTTTGTCAAGTTTCAAAGAGCTACTATAAACCATGTTGGATTTAGAGTTCCAAATTCATCTATCTATATATGAGAGAACAGAGTGAAACCTAAGTATAAAAACTGCTACTGTAGACGAACGCTTCAACCTAGAGGAACAAAACATGGTGATCCAAGTGGGATTTGTTTACTGATCATTACCACCAAGTATCATCAAGATTTAGTGAAAAAATATTTGCTGGTGTTTCGGAAACTCGTAATTTCTTAGCAGCTTGGCAACCCATCTAAATGAAAGTGCTTACACAGTCTGTGCGTAGGGCAACTTGAAGAGGAAACAAACCATAGAGACAAAACTGAAAACTTTTTTATTTTGTCAAGTTTCAAAGAGCTACTACAATCCAAGTTGGATTTAGAGTTCCAAATTCATCTATCTATATAGGAGAGAACAGAGAGAAACATAAATATAAAAACTGCTACTGTAGACGAACGCTTCAACCTAGAAGAACAAAATTTGGTGAGCCAAGTGGGATTTGTGTACTGATCATTAGCAACAAGTATCATCAAGATTGGGTGAAAAAATATTTGCTGGTATTTCGGAAACTCGTTATTTCTTAGAAGCTTGGCAACCCCTCTCAATGAAAGTGCTTTTCCGCAGTCTGTGCATAGGGCTACTTGAAGAGGAAACAAACCAAAGAGACAAAACTCAGAACTCCTTTATTTTGTCAAGTTTCAAAGAGCTACTTCAAACCATGTTGGATTTAGAGTTCCAAATTTATCTATCTATATATGAGACAACAGAGTGAAACATAAATATAAAAACGGCTACTGTAGACGAACGCTTCAACCTAGAAGAACAAAATTTGGTGAGCCAAGTGGGTACTGTGTACTGATCATTACCACCAAGTATCATCAAAATTGGGTGAAAAAATATTTGCTGGTATTTAGGAAACTCGTAATTTCTTAGAAGCTTGGCAACCCCTCTCAATGAAAGTGCTTTTCCACAGTCTGTGCCTAGGGGTACTTGAAGAGGAAACAAACCATAGAGACAAAACTGAGATCTCCTTTATTTTGTCAAGTTTCAAAGAGCTACTACAATCCATGTTGGATTTAGAGTTCCAAATTCATCTATCTATATAGGAGAGAACAGAGAGAAACCTAAATATAAAAACTGCTACTGTAGACGAACGCTTCAACCTAGAAGAACAAAATTTGGTGAGCCAAGTGGGATTTGTGTACTGATCATTACCACCAAGTATCATCAAGATTCGGTGTAAAAATATTTGCTGCTGTTTCGGTAACTTGTAATTTCTTAGAAGCTTGGCAACCACTCTCAATGAAAGTGCATTTGCACAGTCTGTGCCTAGGGCTACTTGAAGTGAAAAGAAACCATAGAGACAAAACTGAGAACTCCTTTATTTTGTCAAGTTTCCAAGAGCTACTACAAACCATGTTGGATTTAGAGTTCCAAATTCATCTATCTATATAGGAGAGAACAGATAGAAACCTAAATATAAAAACTGCTACTGTAGTGAACGCTTCAACCTAGAAGAAGAAAATTTGGTGAGCCAAGTGGGATTTGTGTACTGATCATTAGCAACAAGTATCATCAAGATTGGGTGAAAAAATATTTGCTGGTATTTCGGAAACTCGTTATTTCTTAGAAGCTCTGCAACACCTCTCAATGAAAGTGCTTTTCCACAGTCTGTGCCTAGGGCTACTTGAAGAGGAAGCAAACCATAGCGACAAAACTGAGAACTCCTTTATTTTGTCAAGTTTCAAAGCGCTACTACAAACCATGTTGGATTTAGAGTTCCAAATTCATCTTTCTATATAATAGAGGACAGATGGAAACCTAAATATAAAAACTGCTACTGTAGACGAACTCTTCAATCTAGAAGAAAAAAATTTGGTGAGCCAAGTGGGATCTGTGTACTGATCATTACCGCAAAGTATCATCAAGATTGGGTGAAAAAATATTTGCTGGTATTTCGGAAACTCGTAATTTCTTAGAAGCTTGGCAACCCCTCTCAATGAAAGTGCTTTTCCACAGTCTGTGCCTAGGGCTACTTGAAGAGGAAACAAACCATAGAGACAAAACTGAGAACTCCTTTATTTTGTCACGTTTCAAAGAGCTACTACAAAACATGTTGGATTTAGAGTTCCAAATTCATCTATCTATATAGGAGAAAACAGAGGGAAACCTAAATATAAAAACTGCAACTGTAGACGAACGCTTCAACCTAGAAGAACAGAATTTGGTGAGCCAAGTGGGATTTGTGTACTGATCATTACCACCAAGTATCATCAAGATTGGGTGAAAAAAATATTTGCTGGTATTTCGGAAACTCGTAATTTCTTAGAAGCTTGGCAACCCCTCTCAATGAAAGTGCTTTTCCACAGTCTGTGCCTAGGGCTCCTTGAAGAGGAAACAAACCATAGAGACAAAACTGAGAACTCCTTTATTTTGTCAAGTTTCAAAGAGCTACTAAAAACCATGTTGGATTTAGAGTTCCAAATTCATCTATCTAAATAGGAGAGAACAGAGGGAAACCTAAAAATAAAAACTGCTACTGTAGACGAATGCTTCAACCTAGAAGAACAAAATTTTGTGAGCAAAGTGGGATTTCTGTACTGATCATTACCACCAAGTATCATCAAGATTGGGTGAAAAAAATATTTGCTGGTATTTCGGAAACTCGTAATTTCTTAGAAGCTTTTCAACCCCTCTCAATGAAAGTGCTTTTCCACAGTCTGTGCCTAGGGCTCCTTGAAGAGGAAACAAACCATAGAGACAAAACTGAGAACTCCTTTATTTTGTCAAGTTTCAAAGAGCTACTACAAACCATGTTGGATTTAGAGTTCCAAATTCATCTATCTATATAGGAGAGAAGAGGGAAACCTAGATATAAAAACTGCTACTGTAGACGAACGCTTCAACCTAGAAGAACAAAATTTGATGAGCCAAGTGGGATTTGTGTACTGATCATTAGCAACAAGTATCATCAAGATTGGGTGAAAAATTATTGCTGGTATTTCAGAAAATAGTAATTTCTTAAAAGCTTGGCAACCCTCTCAATGAAAGTGCTTTTCCACAGTCTGTGACTAGGGCTACTTGAAGAGGAAACAAACCATACAGACAAAACTGAGAACTAATTTATTTTGTCAAGTTTCAAAGAGCTACTACAATCCATGTTGGATTTAGAGTTCCAAATTCATCTATCTATATAGGAGAAAACAGAGAGAATCCTAAATATAAAAACTGCTACTGTAGATGAACGCTTCAACCTAGAAGAACAAAATTTGGTGAGCCAAGTGGGATTTGTGTACTGATCATTAACAACAAGTATCATCAAGATTGGGTGAAAAAATATATGCTGGTATTTCGGAAACTCGTTATTTCTTAGAAGCGTGCCAACCCCTCTCAAAGAAAATGGTTTTCCACAGTCTTTGCCTAGGGCTACTTGAAGAGGAAACAAACCACAGAGACAAAACTCAGAACTCCTTTATTTTGTCAAGTTTCAAAGAGCTACTACAAACCATGTTAGATTTAGAGTTCCAAATTCATCTATCTATATATGAGAGAACAGAGTGAAACCTAAATATAAAAACGACTACTGTAGACGAACGATTCAACCTAGAAGAACAAAATGTGGTGAGCCAAGTGGGATCTGTGAACTGATCATTACCACCAAGTATCATCAAGATTTGGTGAAAAAATATTTGCTGGTATTTCGGAAACTCGTTATTTCTTAGAAGCTTGGCAACCCCACTCAATGAAAGTGCTTTTCCACAGTCTTTGCCTAGGGCTACTTGAAGAGGAAACAAACCATAGAGACAAAACTGAGAACTCCTTTATTTTTCAAGTTTCAAAGAGCTACTACAATCCATGTTGGATTTAGAGTTCCAAATTCATCTATCTATATAGGAGAGAACAGAGAGAAACCTAAATATAAAAACTGCTACTGTAGAAGAACGCTTCAAACTAGAAGAACAAAATTTGGTGAGCCAAGTGGGATTTGTGTACTGATCATTACCACCAAGTATCATCAAGATTGGGTGAAAAAATATTTGCTGGTATTTTGAAAACACGTTATTTCTTAGAAGCTTGGCAACCCCTCTCAATGAAAGTGCTTTTCCACAGTCTGTGCCTAGGGCTACAAGAAGAGGAAACAAACCGTACAGACAAAACTGAGAACTCCTTTATTTTGTCAAGTTTCAAAGAGCTACTACAATCCATGTTGGATTTAGAGTTCCAAATTCATCTATCTATATATGAGAGAACAGAGAGAAACCTAAATATAAAAACTGCTACTGTAGACGAACGCTTCAACCTAGAAGAACAAAATTTGGTGAGCCAAGTGAGATTTGTGTACTGATCAATACCACCAAGTATCATCAAGATTGGGTGAAAAAATATTTGCTGGTATTTTGGAAACTCCTTATTTCTTACAAGCTTGGAAACCCATCTCAATGAAAGTGCTTCCACAGTCTGTGCCTAGGGCTACTTGAAGAGGAAACAAACCATAGAAACAAAACTGAGATCTCCTTTATTTTGTCAAGTTTCAAAGAGCTACTACAAACCATGTTGGATTTAGTGTTCCAAATTCATATATCTATATGAGAGAACAGAGGGAAACCTAAATATTAAAACTTCTACTGTAGGCCACCGCTTCAACCTAGAAGAACACAATTTGTTGAGCCAAGTGGGATTTGTGTACTGATCATTTGCAACCAGTATCATCAAGATTGGGTTAAACAATATTTGCTGGTATTTCGGAAAATCGTTATTTCTTAGAAGCTTGGCAACACCTCTCAATGAAAGTAGTTTTCCACAGTCTGTGCCTAGGGCTACTTGAAGAGGAAACAAACCATAGAGACAAAACTCAGAACTCCTTTATTTTGTCAAGTATCTAAGAGCTACTACAAACCATGTTGGATTTAGATTTCCAAATTCATCTATCTATATATGAGAGAACAGAGTGAAACCTAAATATAAAAACTGCTATTGTAGACGAACTCTTCAACCTAGAAGAACAAAATTTGGTGAGCCAAGTGGGATCTGTGTACTGATCATTATCAACAAGTATCATCAAGATTGGGTGAAAAAATATTTGCTGGTATTTCGGAAACTCGTTATTTCTTAGAAGCTTGGCATCCCCTCTCAATGAAAGTGGTTTTCCACAGTCTGTGCCTAGGGCTACTTGAAGAGGAAACAAACCATAGAGACAAAACTCAGAATTCTTTATTTTGTCAAGTTTCAAGGAGCTACTACAAACCATGTTGGATTTAGAGTTCCAAATTCATCTATCTATATATGAGAGAACAGAGTGAAACCTAAGTATAAAAACTGCTACTGTAGACGAACGCTTCAACCTTGAAGAACACAATTTGGTGAGCCAAGTGGGATCTGTGTACTGATCATTACCACCAAGTATCATCAAGATTGGGTGAAAAAATATATGCTGGTATTTCGGAAACTCGTTATTTTTAGAAGCTTGGCAACCCCTCTCAATGAAAGTGCTTTTCCACAGTCTGTGCCTAGGGCTACTTGAAGAGGAAACAAACCATAGAGACAAAACTGAGAACTCCTTTATTTTGTCAAGTTTCAAAGAGCTACTATAAACCATGTTGGATTTAGAGTTCCAAATTCATCTATCTATATAGGAGAGAACAGAGAGAAACCTAAATATAAAAACTGCTACTGTAGACGAACGCTTCAACCTAGAAGAACAAAACGTGGTGATCCAAGTGGGATTTGTGTACTGATCATTACCACCAAGTATCATCAAGATTTAGTGTAAAAATATTTGCTGGTGTTTCGGAAACTCGTAATTTCTTAGCAGCTTGGCAACCCATCTAAATGAAAGTGCTTACACAGTCTGTGCGTAGGGCAACTTGAAGAGGAAACAAACCATAGAGACAAAACTGAAAACTTTTTTATTTTGTCAAGTTTCAAAGAGCTACTACAATCCAAGTTGGATTTAGAGTTCCAAATTCATCTATCTATATAGGAGAGAACAGAGAGAAACATAAATATAAAAACTGCTACTGTAGACGAACGCTTCAACCTAGAAGAACAAAATTTGGTGAGCCAAGTGGGATTTGTGTACTCATCATTAGCAACAAGTATCATCAAGATTGGGTGAAAAAATATTTGCTGGTATTTCGGAAACTCGTTATTTCTTAGAAGCTTGGCAACCCCTCTCAATGAAAGTGCTTTTCCGCAGTCTGTGCATAGGGCTACTTGAAGAGGAAACAAACCAAAGAGACAAAACTCAGAACTCCTTTATTTTGTCAAGTTTCAAAGAGCTACTTCAAACCATGTTGGATATAGAGTTCCAAATTCATCTATCTATATAGGAGAGAACAGAGAGAAACCTAAATATAAAAACTGCTACTGTAGACGAACGCTTCATCCTAGAAGAAGAAAATTTGGTGAGCCAAGTGGGATTTGTGTACTGATCATTAGCAACAAGTATCATCAAGATTGGGTGAAAAAATATTTGCTGGTATTTCGGGAACTCGTTATTTCTTAGAAGCTCTGCAACACCTCTCAATGAAAGTGCTTTTCCACAGTCTGTGCCTAGGGCTACTTGAAGAGGAAGCAAACCATAGCGACAAAACTGAGAACTCCTTTATTTTGTCAAGTTTCAAAGCGCTACTACAAACCATGTTGGATTTAGAATTCCAAATAAATCTTTCTATATAGGAGAGGACAGATGGAAACCTAAATATAAAAACTGCTACTGTAGACGAACTCTTCAATCTAGAAGAACAAAATTTGGTGAGCTAAGTGGGATCTGTGTACTGATCATTAGCAACAAGTATCATCAAGATTGGGTGAAAAAATATTTGCTGGTATTTCGGAAACTCGTTATTTCTTAGAAGCTTGGCAACACCTCTCAATGAAAGTGCTTTTCCACAGTCTGTGCCTAGGGCTACTTGAAGAGGAAACAAACCATAGAGACAAAACTGAGAACTCCTTTATTTTGTCAAGTTTCAAAGAGCTACTACAATCCATGTTGGATTTAAAATTCCAAATTCATCTATCTATATAGGAGAGAACAGAGAGAAACCTAAATATAAAAACTGCTACTGTAGACGAACGCTTCAACCTAGAAGAACAAAATTTGGTGAGCCAAGTGGGACTTGTGTACTGATCATTACCACCAAGTATCATCAAAATTGGGTGAAAAAATATTTGCTGGTATTTCGGAGACTCGTAATTTCTTAGAAGCTTGGCAACCCCTCTCAATGAAAGTGCTTTTCCACAGTCTGTGCCTAGAGCTATTTGAAAGGAAACAAACCATAGAGACAATACTATGATCTCCTTTATTTTGTCAAGTTTCAAAGAGCTACTACAAACCATGTTGGATTTAGTGTTCCAAATTCATATATCTATATGAGAGAACAGAGGGAAACCTAAATATTAAAACTTCTACTGTAGGAAACCGCTTCAACCTAGAAGAACACAATTTGTTGAGCCAAGTGGGATTTTGTGTACTGATCATTTGCAACCAGTATCATCAAGATTGGGTTAAAAAATATTTGCTGGTATTTCGGAAAATCGTTATTTCTTTGAAGCTTGGCAACACCTCTCAATGAAAGTAGTTTTCCACAGTCTGTGCCTAGGGCTACTTGAAGAGGAAACAAACCATAGAGACAAAACTCAGAACTCCTTTATTTTGTCAAGTATCTAAGAGCTAC
The DNA here is from genome assembly GCF_048772815.1 of Callospermophilus lateralis. Lineage (NCBI taxonomy): Eukaryota > Metazoa > Chordata > Mammalia > Rodentia > Sciuridae > Callospermophilus > Callospermophilus lateralis. The sequence goes on along the minus strand of NW_027514965.1, from coordinate 76,498 downwards.
TACAAACCATGTTGGATTTAGATTTCCAAATTCATCTATCTATATATGAGAGAACAGAGTGAAACCTAAATATAAAAACTGCTATTGTAGACGAACTCTTCAACCTAGAAGAACAAAATTTGGTGAGCCAAGTGGGATCTGTGTACTGATCATTATCAACAAGTATCATCAAGATTGGGTGAAAAAATATTTGCTGGTATTTCGGAAACTCGTTATTTCTTAGAAGCTTGGCATCCCCTCTCAATGAAAGTGGTTTTCCACAGTCTGTGCCTAGGGCTACTTGAAGAGGAAACAAACCATAGACACAAAACTCAGAATTCTTTATTTTGTCAAGTTTCAAGGAGCTACTACAAACCATGTTGGATTTAGAGTTCCAAATTCATCTATCTATATATGAGAGAACAGAGTGAAACCTAAGTATAAAAACTGCTACTGTAGACGAACGCTTCAACCTTGAAGAACACAATTTGGTGAGCCAAGTGGGATCTGTGTACTGATCATTCCCACCAAGTATCATCAAGATTGGGTGAAAAAATATATGCTGGTATTTCGGAAACTCGTTATTTTTAGAAGCTTGGCAACCCCTCTCAATGAAAGTGCTTTTCCACAGTCTGTGCCTAGGGCTACTTGAAGAGGAAACAAACCATAGAGACAAAACTGAGAACTCCTTTATTTTGTCAAGTTTCAAAGAGCTACTACAATCCATGTTGGATTTAAAGTTAAAATTAATCTATCTATATAGGAGAGAAGAGAGAGAAACATAAATATAAAAAAACTGCTACTGTAGACGAACGCTTCAACCTAGAAGAACAAAATTTGGTTAGCCAAGTGGGATTTGTGTACTGATCATTACCACCAAGTATCATCAAGATTGGGTGAAAAAATATTTGCTGGTATTTCGGAAACTCGTAATTTCTTAGCAGCTTGGCAACCCATCTAAATGAAAGTGCTTACACAGTCTGTGCGTAGGGCAACTTGAAGAGGAAACAAACCATAGAGACAAAACTGAAAACTTTTTTATTTTGTCAAGTTTCAAAGAGCTACTACAATCCAAGTTGGATTTAGAGTTCCAAATTCATCTATCTATATAGGAGAGAACAGAGAGAAACATAAATATAAAAACTGCTACTGTAGACGAACGCTTCAACCTAGAAGAACAAAATTTGGTGAGCCAAGTGGGATTTGTGTACTGATCATTAGCAACAAGTATCATCAAGATTGGGTGAAAAAATATTTGCTGGTATTTCGGAAACTCGTTATTTCTTAGAAGCTTGGCAACCCCTCTCAATGAAAGTGCTTTTCCGCAGTCTGTGCATAGGGCTACTTGAAGAGGAAACAAACCAAAGAGACAAAACTCAGAACTCCTTTATTTTGTCAAGTTTCAAAGAGCTACTTCAAACCATGTTGGATTTAGAGTTCCAAATTCATCTATCTATATATGAGACAACAGAGTGAAACATAAATATAAAAACGGCTACTGTAGACGAACGCTTCAACCTAGAAGAACAAAATTTGTTGAGCCAAGTGGGTACTGTGTACTGATCATTACCACCAAGTATCATCAAAATTGGGTGAAAAAATATTTGCTGGTATTTAGGAAACTCGTAATTTCTTAGAAGCTTGGCAACCCCTCTCAATGAAAGTGCTTTTCCACAGTCTGTGCCTAGGGGTACTTGAAGAGGAAACAAACCATAGAGACAAAACTGAGATCTCCTTTATTTTGTCAAGTTTCAAAGAGCTACTACAATCCATGTTGGATTTAGAGTTCCAAATTCATCTATCTATATATTAGAGAACAGAGAGAAACCTAAATATAAAAACTGCTACTGTAGACGAACGCTTCAACCTAGAAGAACAAAATTTGGTGAGCCAAGTGGGATTTGTGTACTGATCATTACCACCAAGTATCATCAAGATTCGGTGTAAAAATATTTGCTGCTGTTTCGGTAACTTGTAATTTCTTAGAAGCTTGGCAACCACTCTCAATGAAAGTGCATTTGCACAGTCTGTGCCTAGGGCTACTTGAAGTGAAAAGAAACCATAGAGACAAAACTGAGAACTCCTTTATTTTGTCAAGTTTCCAAGAGCTACTACAAACCATGTGGGATTTAGAGTTCCAAATTCATCTATCTATATATGAGAGAACAGAGTGAAACCTAAATATAAAAACTGCTATTGTAGACGAAGGCTTCAACCTAGAAGAACAAAATTTGGTGAGCCAAGTGGGATCTGTGTACTGATCATTATCAACAAGTATCATCAAGATTGGGTGAAAAAATATTTGCTGGTATTTCGGAAACTCGTTATTTCTTAGAAGCTTGGCAACCCCTCTCAATGAAAGTGTTTTTCCACAGTCTGTGCCTAGGGCTACTTGAAGAGGAAACAACCCACAGAGACAAAACTGAGAACTCCTTTATTTTGTCAAGTTTCAAGGAGCTACTACAAACCATGTTGGATTTAGAGTTCCAAATTCATCTATCTATATATGAGAGAACAGAGTGAAACCTAAGTATAAAAACTGCTACTGTAGACGAACGCTTCAACCTTGAAGAACACAATTTGGTGAGCCAAGTGGGATCTGTGTACTGATCATTCCCACCAAGTATCATCAAGATTGGGTGAAAAAATATATGCTGGTATTTCGGAAACTCGTTATTTTTAGAAGCTTGGCAACCCCTCTCAATGAAAGTGCTTTTCCACAGTCTGTGCCTAGGGCTACTTGAAGAGGAAACAAACCATAGAGACAAAACTGAGAACTCCTTTATTTTGTCAAGTTTCAAAGAGCTACTACAATCCATGTTGGATTTAAAGTTAAAATTAATCTATCTATATAGGAGAGAAGAGAGAGAAACATAAATATAAAAAAACTGCTACTGTAGACGAACGCTTCAACCTAGAAGAACAAAATTTGGTGAGCCAAGTGGGATTTGTGTACTGATCATTACCACCAAGTATCATCAAGATTTAGTGAAAAAATATTTGCTGGTATTTCGGAAACTCGTTATTTCTTAGCAGCTTGGCAACCCATCTAAATGAAAGTGCTTACACAGTCTGTGCGTAGGGCAACTTGAAGAGGAAACAAACCATAGAGACAAAACTGAAAACTTTTTTATTTTGTCAAGTTTCAAAGAGCTACTACAATCCAAGTTGGATTTAGAGTTCCAAATTCATCTATCTATATAGGAGAGAACAGAGAGAAACATAAATATAAAAACTGCTACTGTAGACGAACGCTTCAACCTAGAAGAACAAAATTTGGTGAGCCAAGTGGGATTTGTGTACTGATCATTAGCAACAAGTATCATCAAGATTGGGTGAAAAAATATTTGCTGGTATTTCGGAAACTCGTTATTTCTTAGAAGCTTGGCAACCCCTCTCAATGAAAGTGCTTTTCCGCAGTCTGTGCATAGGGCTACTTGAAGAGGAAACAAACCAAAGAGACAAAACTCAGAACTCCTTTATTTTGTCAATTTTCAAAGAGCTACTTCAAACCATGTTGGATTTAGAGTTCCAAATTCATCTATCTATATATGAGACAACAGAGTGAAACATAAATATAAAAACGGCTACTGTAGACGAACGCTTCAACCTAGAAGAACAAAATTTGTTGAGCCAAGTGGGTACTTTGTACTGATCATTACCACCAAGTATCATCAAAATTGGGTGAAAAAATATTTGCTGGTATTTAGGAAACTCGTAATTTCTTAGAAGCTTGGCAACCCCTCTCAATGAAAGTGCTTTTCCACAGTCTGTGCCTAGGGGTACTTGAAGAGGAAACAAACCATAGAGACAAAACTGAGATCTCCTTTATTTTGTCAAGTTTCAAAGAGCTACTACAATCCATGTTGGATTTAGAGTTCCAAATTCATCTATCTATATATTAGAGAACAGAGAGAAACCTAAATATAAAAACTGCTACTGTAGACGAACGCTTCAACCTAGAAGAACAAAATTTGGTGAGCCAAGTGGGATTTGTGTACTGATCATTAGCAACAAGTATCATCAAGATTGGGTGAAAAAATATATGCTGGTATTTCGGAAACTCGTTATTTCTTAGAAGCGTGGCAACCCCTCTCAATGAAAATGGTTTTCCACAGTCTTTGCCTAGGGCTACTTGAAGAGGAAACAAACCACAGAGACAAAACTCAGAACTCCTTTATTTTGTCAAGTTTCAAAGAGCTACTACAAACCATGTTGGATTTAGAGTTCCAAATTCATCTATCTATATATGAGAGAACAGAGTGAAACCTAAATATAAAAACTGCTATTGTAGACGAAGGCTTCAACCTAGAAGAACAAAATTTGGTGAGCCAAGTGGGATCTGTGTACTGATCATTATCAACAAGTATCATCAAGATTGGGTGAAAAAATATTTGCTGGTATTTCGGAAACTCGTTATTTCTTAGAAGCTTGGCATCCCCTCTCAACGAAAGTGGTTTTCCACAGTCTGTGCCTAGGGCTACTTGAAGAGGAAACAACCCACAGAGACAAAACTGAGAACTCCTTTATTTTGTCAAGTTTCAAGGAGCTACTACAAACCATGTTGGATTTAGAGTTCCAAATTCATCTATCTATATATGAGAGAACAGAGTGAAACCTAAGTATAAAAACTGCTACTGTAGACGAACGCTTCAACCTTGAAGAACACAATTTGGTGAGCCAAGTGGGATCTGTGTACTGATCATTCCCACCAAGTATCATCAAGATTGGGTGAAAAAATATATGCTGGTATTTCGGAAACTCGTTATTTTTAGAAGCTTGGCAACCCCTCTCAATGAAAGTGCTTTTCCACAGTCTGTGCCTAGGGCTACTTGAAGAGGAAACAAACCATAGAGACAAAACTGAGAACTCCTTTATTTTGTCAAGTTTCAAAGAGCTACTACAATCCATGTTGGATTTAAAGTTAAAATTAATCTATCTATATAGGAGAGAAGAGAGAGAAACATAAATATAAAAAAACTGCTACTGTAGACGAACGCTTCAACCTAGAAGAACAAAATTTGGTTAGCCAAGTGGGATTTGTGTACTGATCATTACCACCAAGTATCATCAAGATTGGGTGAAAAAATATTTGCTGGTATTTCGGAAACTCGTAATTTCTTAGCAGCTTGGCAACCCATCTAAATGAAAGTGCTTACACAGTCTGTGCGTAGGGCAACTTGAAGAGGAAACAAACCATAGAGACAAAACTGAAAACTTTTTTATTTTGTCAAGTTTCAAAGAGCTACTACAATCCAAGTTGGATTTAGAGTTCCAAATTCATCTATCTATATAGGAGAGAACAGAGAGAAACATAAATATAAAAACTGCTACTGTAGACGAACGCTTCAACCTAGAAGAACAAAATTTGGTGAGCCAAGTGGGATTTGTGTACTGATCATTAGCAACAAGTATCATCAAGATTGGGTGAAAAAATATTTGCTGGTATTTCGGAAACTCGTTATTTCTTAGAAGCTTGGCAACCCCTCTCAATGAAAGTGCTTTTCCGCAGTCTGTGCATAGGGCTACTTGAAGAGGAAACAAACCAAAGAGACAAAACTCAGAACTCCTTTATTTTGTCAGGTTTCAAAGAGCTACTTCAAACCATGTTGGATTTAGAGTTCCAAATTCATCTATCTATATATGAGACAACAGAGTGAAACATAAATATAAAAACGGCTACTGTAGACGAACGCTTCAACCTAGAAGAACAAAATTTGTTGAGCCAAGTGGGTACTGTGTACTGATCATTACCACCAAGTATCATCAAAATTGGGTGAAAAAATATTTGCTGGTATTTAGGAAACTCGTAATTTCTTAGAAGCTTGGCAACCCCTCTCAATGAAAGTGCTTTTCCACAGTCTGTGCCTAGGGGTACTTGAAGAGGAAACAAACCATAGAGACAAAACTGAGATCTCCTTTATTTTGTCAAGTTTCAAAGAGCTACTACAATCCATGTTGGATTTAGAGTTCCAAATTCATCTATCTATATATTAGAGAACAGAGAGAACCCTAAATATAAAAACTGCTACTGTAGACGAACGCTTCAACCTAGAAGAACAAAATTTGGTGAGCCAAGTGGGATTTGTGTACTGATCATTACCACCAAGTATCATCAAGATTCGGTGTAAAAATATTTGCTGCTGTTTCGGTAACTTGTAATTTCTTAGAAGCTTGGCAACCACTCTCAATGAAAGTGCATTTGCACAGTCTGTGCCTAGGGCTACTTGAAGTGAAAAGAAACCATAGAGACAAAACTGAGAACTCCTTTATTTTGTCAAGTTTCCAAAAGCTACTACAAACCATGTTGGATTTAGAGTTCCAAATTCATCTATCTATATATGAGAGAACAGAGTGAAACCTAAATATAAAAACTGCTATTGTAGACGAAGGCTTCAACCTAGAAGAACAAAATTTGGTGAGCCAAGTGGGATCTGTGTACTGATCATTATCAACAAGTATCATCAAGATTGGGTGAAAAAATATTTGCTGGTATTTCGGAAACTCGTTATTTCTTAGAAGCTTGGCAACCCCTCTCAATGAAAGTGTTTTTCCACAGTCTGTGCCTAGGGCTACTTGAAGAGGAAACAACCCACAGAGACAAAACTGAGAACTCCTTTATTTTGTCAAGTTTCAAGGAGCTACTACAAACCATGTTGGATTTAGAGTTCCAAATTCATCTATCTATATATGAGAGAACAGAGTGAAACCTAAGTATAAAAACTGCTACTGTAGACGAACGCTTCAACCTTGAAGAACACAATTTGGTGAGCCAAGTGGGATCTGTGTACTGATCATTCCCACCAAGTATCATCAAGATTGGGTGAAAAAATATATGCTGGTATTTCGGAAACTCGTTATTTTTAGAAGCTTGGCAACCCCTCTCAATGAAAGTGCTTTTCCACAGTCTGTGCCTAGGGCTACTTGAAGAGGAAACAAACCATAGAGACAAAACTGAGAACTCCTTTATTTTGTCATGTTTCAAAGAGCTACTACAATCCATGTTGGATTTAAAGTTAAAATTAATCTATCTATATAGGAGAGAAGAGAGAGAAACATAAATATAAAAAAACTGCTACTGTAGACGAACGCTTCAACCTAGAAGAACAAAATTTGGTGAGCCAAGTGGGATTTGTGTACTGATCATTACCACCAAGTATCATCAAGATTTAGTGAAAAAATATTTGCTGGTATTTCGGAAACTCGTTATTTCTTAGCAGCTTGGCAACCCATCTAAATGAAAGTGCTTACACAGTCTGTGCGTAGGGCAACTTGAAGAGGAAACAAACCATAGAGACAAAACTGAAAACTTTTTTATTTTGTCAAGTTTCAAAGAGCTACTACAATCCAAGTTGGATTTAGAGTTCCAAATTCATCTATCTATATAGGAGAGAACAGAGAGAAACATAAATATAAAAACTGCTACTGTAGACGAACGCTTCAACCTAGAAGAACAAAATTTGGTGAGCCAAGTGGGATTTGTGTACTGATCATTAGCAACAAGTATCATCAAGATTGGGTGAAAAAATATTTGCTGGTATTTCGGAAACTCGTTATTTCTTAGAAGCTTGGCAACCCCTCTCAATGAAAGTGCTTTTCCGCAGTCTGTGCATAGGGCTACTTGAAGAGGAAACAAACCAAAGAGACAAAACTCAGAACTCCTTTATTTTGTCAAGTTTCAAAGAGCTACTTCAAACCATGTTGGATTTAGAGTTCCAAATTCATCTATCTATATATGAGACAACAGAGTGAAACATAAATATAAAAACGGCTACTGTAGACGAACGCTTCAACCTAGAAGAACAAAATTTGTTGAGCCAAGTGGGTACTGTGTACTGATCATTACCACCAAGTATCATCAAAATTGGGTGAAAAAATATTTGCTGGTATTTAGGAAACTCGTAATTTCTTAGAAGCTTGGCAACCCCTCTCAATGAAAGTGCTTTTCCACAGTCTGTGCCTAGGGGTACTTGAAGAGGAAACAAACCATAGAGACAAAACTGAGATCTCCTTTATTTTGTCAAGTTTCAAAGAGCTACTACAATCCATGTTGGATTTAGAGTTCCAAATTCATCTATCTATATATTAGAGAACAGAGAGAAACCTAAATATAAAAACTGCTACTGTAGACGAACGCTTCAACCTAGAAGAACAAAATTTGGTGAGCCAAGTGGGATTTGTGTACTGATCATTACCACCAAGTATCATCAAGATTCGGTGTAAAAATATTTGCTGCTGTTTCGGTAACTTGTAATTTCTTAGAAGCTTGGCAACCACTCTCAATGAAAGTGCATTTGCACAGTCTGTGCCTAGGGCTACTTGAAGTGAAAAGAAACCATAGAGACAAAACTGAGAACTCCTTTATTTTGTCAAGTTTCCAAAAGCTACTACAAACCATGTTGGATTTAGAGTTCCAAATTCATCTATCTATATATGAGAGAACAGAGTGAAACCTAAATATAAAAACTGCTATTGTAGACGAAGGCTTCAACCTAGAAGAACAAAATTTGGTGAGCCAAGTGGGATCTGTGTACTGATCATTATCAACAAGTATCATCAAGATTGGGTGAAAAAATATTTGCTGGTATTTCGGAAACTCGTTATTTCTTAGAAGCTTGGCAACCCCTCTCAATGAAAGTGTTTTTCCACAGTCTGTGCCTAGGGCTACTTGAAGAGGAAACAACCCACAGAGACAAAACTGAGAACTCCTTTATTTTGTCAAGTTTCAAGGAGCTACTACAAACCATGTTGGATTTAGAGTTCCAAATTCATCTATCTATATATGAGAGAACAGAGTGAAACCTAAGTATAAAAACTGCTACTGTAGACGAACGCTTCAACCTTGAAGAACACAATTTGGTGAGCCAAGTGGGATCTGTGTACTGATCATTCCCACCAAGTATCATCAAGATTGGGTGAAAAAATATATGCTGGTATTTCGGAAACTCGTTATTTTTAGAAGCTTGGCAACCCCTCTCAATGAAAGTGCTTTTCCACAGTCTGTGCCTAGGGCTACTTGAAGAGGAAACAAACCATAGAGACAAAACTGAGAACTCCTTTATTTTGTCATGTTTCAAAGAGCTACTACAATCCATGTTGGATTTAAAGTTAAAATTAATCTATCTATATAGGAGAGAAGAGAGAGAAACATAAATATAAAAAAACTGCTACTGTAGACGAACGCTTCAACCTAGAAGAACAAAATTTGGTGAGCCAAGTGGGATTTGTGTACTGATCATTACCACCAAGTATCATCAAGATTTAGTGAAAAAATATTTGCTGGTATTTCGGAAACTCGTTATTTCTTAGCAGCTTGGCAACCCATCTAAATGAAAGTGCTTACACAGTCTGTGCGTAGGGCAACTTGAAGAGGAAACAAACCATAGAGACAAAACTGAAAACTTTTTTATTTTGTCAAGTTTCAAAGAGCTACTACAATCCAAGTTGGATTTAGAGTTCCAAATTCATCTATCTATATAGGAGAGAACAGAGAGAAACATAAATATAAAAACTGCTACTGTAGACGAACGCTTCAACCTAGAAGAACAAAATTTGGTGAGCCAAGTGGGATTTGTGTACTGATCATTAGCAACAAGTATCATCAAGATTGGGTGAAAAAATATTTGCTGGTATTTCGGAAACTCGTTATTTCTTAGAAGCTTGGCAACCCCTCTCAATGAAAGTGCTTTTCCGCAGTCTGTGCATAGGGCTACTTGAAGAGGAAACAAACCAAAGAGACAAAACTCAGAACTCCTTTATTTTGTCAAGTTTCAAAGAGCTACTTCAAACCATGTTGGATTTAGAGTTCCAAATTCATCTATCTATATATGAGACAACAGAGTGAAACATAAATATAAAAACGGCTACTGTAGACGAACGCTTCAACCTAGAAGAACAAAATTTGTTGAGCCAAGTGGGTACTGTGTACTGATCATTACCACCAAGTATCATCAAAATTGGGTGAAAAAATATTTGCTGGTATTTAGGAAACTCGTAATTTCTTAGAAGCTTGGCAACCCCTCTCAATGAAAGTGCTTTTCCACAGTCTGTGCCTAGGGGTACTTGAAGAGGAAACAAACCATAGAGACAAAACTGAGATCTCCTTTATTTTGTCAAGTTTCAAAGAGCTACTACAATCCATGTTGGATTTAGAGTTCCAAATTCATCTATCTATATATTAGAGAACAGAGAGAAACCTAAATATAAAAACTGCTACTGTAGACGAACGCTTCAACCTAGAAGAACAAAATTTGGTGAGCCAAGTGGGATTTGTGTACTGATCATTACCACCAAGTATCATCAAGATTCGGTGTAAAAATATTTGCTGCTGTTTCGGTAACTTGTAATTTCTTAGAAGCTTGGCAACCACTCTCAATGAAAGTGCATTTGCACAGTCTGTGCCTAGGGCTACTTGAAGTGAAAAGAAACCATAGAGACAAAACTGAGAACTCCTTTATTTTGTCAAGTTTCCAAGAGCTACTATAAACCATGTTGGATTTAGAGTTCCAAATTCATCTATCTATATATGAGAGAACAGAGTGAAACCTAAATATAAAAACTGCTATTGTAGACGAACGCTTCAACCTAGAAGAACAAAATTTGGTGAGCCAAGTGGGATCTGTGTACTGATCATTATCAACAAGTATCATCAAGATTGGGTGAAAAAATATTTGCTGGTATTTCGGAAACTCGTTATTTCTTAGAAGCTTGGCAACCCCTCTCAATGAAAGTGTTTTTCCACAGTCTGTGCCTAGGGCTACTTGAAGAGGAAACAACCCACAGAGACAAAACTGAGAACTCCTTTATTTTGTCAAGTTTCAAGGAGCTACTACAATCCATGTTGGATTTAGAGTTCCAAATTCATCTATCTATATAGGAGAGAACAGAGAGAAACCTAAATATAAAAACTGCTACTGTAGACGAACGCTTCAACCTAGAAGAACAAAATTTGGTGAGCCAAGTGGGATTTGTGTACTGATCATTACCACCAAGTATCATCAAGATTGGGTGAAAAAATATTTGCTGGTATTTCGGAAACTTGTAATTTCTTAGAAGCTTGGCAAACTCTCTCAATGAAAGTGCTTTTCCACAGTCTGTGCCTAGGGTACTTGAAGAGGAAACAAACCATAGAGACAAAACTGAGAACTCCTATATTTTGTCAAGTTTCAAAGAGCTACTACAAACCATGTTGGATTTAGAGTTCCAAATTCATATATCTATATAGGAGAGAACAGAGGGAAACCTAAATATAAAAAGTGCTACTGTAGGCGAACGCTTCAACCTAGAAGAACACAATTTGGTGAGCCAAGTGGGATTTGTGTACTGATCATTAGCAACAAGTATCATCAAGATTGGGTGAAAAAATATTTGCTGGTATTTCACAAACTCGTTATTTCTTAGAAGCTTGGCAACCCCTCTCAATAAAAGTGCTTTTCCCCAGTGTGTGCCTAGAGCTAATTGAAGAGGAAACAATCCATAGAGACAAAACTGAGAACTCCTTTATTTTGTCAAGTTTCAAAGAGCTACTACAAACCATGTTGGATTTAGAGTTCCAAATTCATCTATCTATACAGGAGAAAATAGAGGGAAACCTAAATATAAAAACTGGAATTTTAGACGAACGCTTCAACCTAGAAGAACAAAATATGGTGAGCCAAGTGGGAGTTGTGAATTGATCGTTAGCAACAAGTATCATCAAGATTGGGTGAAAAAATATTTGCTGGTACTTCGGAAACTCGTTATTTTTTAGAAGCTTGGCAACCCCTCTCAATGAAAGTGCTTTTCCTCAGTCTGAGCCTAGGGCTACTTGAAGAGGAAACAAACCATAGAGACAAAACTGAGAACTCCTTTATTTTTCAAGTTTCAAAGAGCTACTACAAACCATGTTGGATTTAGAGTTCCAAATTCATCTATCTATATATGAGAGAACAGAGTGAAACCTAAATATAAAAACGGCTACTGTAGACGAACGCTTCAACCTAGAAGAACAAAATTTGGTGAGCCAAGTGGGATCTGTGTACTTATCATTACCACAAAGTATCATCAAGATTGGTTGAACAAATATTTGCTGGTATTTCGGAAACTCGTTATTTCTTAGAAGCTTGGCAACCCCTCTCAATGAAAGTGGTTTTCCACAGTCTGTGCCTAGGGCTACTTGAAGAGGAAACAAACCATAGAGACAAAACTGAGAACTCCTTTATTTTCTCAAGTTTCAAAGAGCTACTACAATCCATGTTGGATTTAATGTTCCAAATTAATCTATCTATATAGGAGAGAGAGAAACCTAAATATCAAAAACTGCTACTGTAGACGAACGCTTCAACCTAGAAAAACAAAATTTGGTGAGCCAAGTGGGATTTGTGTAGTGATCATTACCACCAAGTATCATCAAGATTGGGTGAAAAAATATTTGCTGGTATTTTGGAAACTCGTTATTTCTTAGCAGCTTTGCAACCCATCTAAATGAAAGTGCTTACACAGTCTGTGCGTAGGGCAACTTGAAGAGGAAACAATCCATAGTGACAAAACTGAGAACTCCTTTATTTTGTCAAGTTTCAAAGAGCTACTACAATCCAAGTTGGATTTAGAGTTCCAAATTCATCTATCTATATACGAGAGAACAGAGAGAAACCTAAATATAAAAACTGCTACTGTAGACGAACGCTTCAACCTAGAAGAACAAAATTTGGTGAGCCAAGTGGGATTTGTGTACTCATCATTAGCAACAAGTATCATCAAGATTGGGTGAAAAAATATTTGCTGGTATTTCGGAAACTCGTTATTTCTTAGAAGCTTGGCAACCCCTCTCAATGAAATTGCTTTTCCACAGTCTGTGCCTAGGGCTACTTGAAGAGGAAACAAACCATAGAGACAAAACTCAGAACTCCTTTATTTTGTCAAGTTTCAAAGAGCTACTACAAACCATGTTGGATTTAGATTTAAAAATTCATCTATCTATATATGAGAGAACAGAGTGAAACCTAAATATAAAAACTGCTTTTGTAGACAAACGCTTCAACCTAGAAGAACAAAATTTGGTGAGCCAAGTGGGATCTGTGTACTGATCATTATCAACAAGTATCATCAAGAATGGGTGAAAAAATATTTGCTGGTATTTCGGAAACTCGTTATTTCTTAGAAGCTTGGCAACCCCTCTCAATGAAAGTGCTTTTCCACAGTCTGTGCCTAGGGCTACTTGAAGAGGAAACAAACCATAGAGACAAAACTGAGAACTCCTTTATTTTGTCAAGTTTCAAAGAGCTACTACAAACCATGTTGGATTTAGAGTTCCAAATTCATCTATCTATATAGGAGAGAACAGAGGGAAACCTAAATATAAAAATTGCTACTGTAGACGAAAGCTTCAAACTAGAAGAACAAAATTTGGTGAGCCAAGTGGGATTTGTGTACTGATCATTAGCAACAAGTATCATCAAGATTGTGTGAAAAAATATTTGCTGGTATTTCAGAAACTCGTTATTTCTTAGAAGCTTGGCAACCCCTTTCAATGAATGTGATTTTCCACAGTCTGTGCCTAGGGCTAAGAGAAGAGGAAACAATCCATAGAGACAAAACTGAGATCGCTTTTATTTTTCAAGTTTCAAAGAGCTAGTACAAACCATGTTGGATTTAGAGTTCCAAATTCATCTATCTATACAGGAGAGAACAGAGGGAAATCTAAATATAAAAACTGCTACTGTAGACGAACGCTTCAACCTAGAAGAACAAAATTTGGTGAGCCAAGTGGGATTTCTGTACTGATCATTCCACCAAGTATCATCAAGATTGGGTGAAAAAATATTTGCTGGTATTTTGGAAACTCGTTATTTCTTAGAAGCTTGGCAATCCATCTCAATGAAAGTGCTTTCCACAGTCTGTGCCTAGGGCTACTTGAAGAGTAAACAAACCATAGAGACAAAACTGAGAACTCCTTTATTTTGTCAAGTTTCAAAGAGCTACTACAAACCATGTTGGATTTAGAGTTCCAAATTGATCTATCTATATAGGAGAGAACAGAGGGAAAACTAAATATAAAAACTGCTACTGTAGACGAACGCTTCAACCTAGAAGAACAGAATTTGGTGAGCCAAGTGGGATTTGTGTACTGATCATCAGCAACAAGTATCATCAAGATTGGTGAAAAAATATTTGCTGGTATTTCGGAAACTCGTTATTTCTTAGAAGCTTGGCAACCCCTCTCAATGAAAGTTTTTTTCCACAGTCTGTGCATAGGGCTACTTGAAGAGGAAACAAACCATAGAGACAAAACTGAGAACTCCTTTATTTTGTCAAGTTTCAAAGAGCTACTAAAAACCATGTTGGATTTAGAGTTCCAAATTCATCCATCTAAATAGGAGAGAACAGAGGGAAACCTAAATATAAAAACTGCTACTGTAGACGAATGCTTCAACCTAGAAGAACAAAATTTGGTGAGCAAAGTGGGATTTGTGTAGTGATCATTACCACCAAGTATCATCAAGATTGGGTGAAACAATATTTGCTGGTATTTCGGAAACTCGTAATTTTTTAGAAGCTTGGCAACCCTCTCAATGAAAGTGCTTTTCCACAGTCTGTGACTAGGGCTACTTGAAGAGGAAACAAACCATAGAGACAAAACTGAGAACTCCTTTATTTTTTCAAGTTTCAAAGAGCTACTACAAACCATGTTGTATTTAGAGTTCCAAATTCATCTATCTATATAGGAGAGAACAGAGGGAAACCTAAATATAAAAACTGCTACTGTAGACGAACGCCTCAACCTAGAAGAACAAAATTTGGTGAGCCAAGTGGGATTTGTGTACTGATCATTACCACCAAGTATCACCAAGATTGGGTGAAAAAATATTTGCTGGTATTTCGGAAACTCGTTATGTCTTAGAAGCTTGGCAACCCCTCTCAATGAAAGTGCTGTTCCACAGTCTGTGCCTAGGGCTACTTGAAGAGGAAACAAACCATAGAGACAAAACTGAGAACTCCTTTATTTTGTCACGTTTCAAAGAGCTACTACAAAACATGTTGGATTTAGAGTTCCAAATTCATCTATCTATATAGGAGAAAACAGAGGGAAACCTAAATATAAAAACGGCAACTGTAGACGAACGCTTCAAACTAGAAGAACAGAATTTGGTGAGCCAAGTGGGATTTGTGTACTGATCATCAGCAACAAGTATCATCAAGATTGGCTGAAAACATATTTGCTGGTATTTCGGAAACTCGTTATTTCTTAGAAGCGTGGCAACCCCTCTCAAAGAAAATGGTTTTCCACAGTCTTTGCCTAGGGCTACTTGAAGAGGAAACAAACCACAGAGACAAAACTCAGAACTCCTTTATTTTGTCAAGTTTCAAAGAGCTACTACAAACCATATTGGATTTAGAGTTCCAAATTCATCTATCTATATATGAGAGAACAGAGAGAAACCTAAATATAAAAACTGCTACTGTAGACGAACGCTTCAATCTAGAAGAACAAAATTTGGTGAGCCAAGTGGGATTTGTGTACTGATCAATACCACCAAGTATCATCAAGATTGGGTGAAAAAATATTTGCTGGTATTTTGGAAACTCCTTATTTCTTACAAGCTTGGCAACCCATCTCAATGAAAGTGCTTCCACAGACTGTGCCTAGGGCTACTTGAAGAATAAACAAACCATAGAGACAAAACTGAGAACTCCTTTATTTTGTCAAGTTTCAAAGAGCTACTACAATCCATGTTGGATTTAGAGTTCCAAATTCATCTATCTATATAGGAGAGAACAGAGAGAAACCTAAATATAAAAACTGCTACTGTAGACGAACGCTTCAACCTAGAAGAACAAAATTTGGTGAGCCAAGTGGGATTTGTGTACTGATCATTCCAGCAAGTATCATCAAGATTGGGTGAAAAAATATTTGCTGGTATTTTGGAAACTCGTTATTTCTTAGAAGCTTGGCAATCCATCTCAATGAAAGTGCTTTCCACAGTCTGTGCCTAGGGCTACTTGAAGAGTAAACAAACCATAGAGACAAAACTGAGAACTCCTTTATTTTGTCAAGTTTCAAAGAGCTACTACAAACCATGTTGGATTTAGAGTTCCAAATTCATCTATCTATATAGGAGAGAACAGAGGGAAAACTAAATATAAAAACTGCTACTGTAGACGAACGCTTCAACCTAGAAGAACAGAATTTGGTGAGCCAAGTGGGATTTGAGTACTGATCTTCAGCAACAAGTATCATCAAGATTGGCTGAAAAAATATTTGCTGGTATTTCCGAAACTCGTTATTTCTTAGAAGCTTGGCAACCCCTCTCAATGAAAGTGCTTTTTCACAGTCTGTGCATAGTGCTACTTGAAGAGGAAACAAACCATAGACACAAAACTGAGAACTCCTTTATTTTGTCAAGTTTCAAAGAGCTACTAAAAACCATGTTGGATTTAGAGTTCCAAATTCATCTATCTAAATAGGAGAGAACAGAGGGAAACCTAAATATAAAAACTGCTACTGTAGACGAAAGCTTCAAAGTAGAAGAACAAAATTTGGTGAGCAAAGTGGGATTTTGTACTGATCATTACCACCAAGTATCATCACGATTGGGTGAAACAATATTTGCTGGTATTTCGGAAACTCGTAATTTTTTAGAAGCTTGGCAACCCTCTCAATGAAAGTGCTTTTCCACAGTCTGTGACTAGGGCTACTTGAAGAGGTTACAAACCATAGAGACAAAACTGAGAACTCCTTTATTTTGTCAAGTTTCAAAGAGCTACTACAAACCATGTTGGATTTAGAGTTCCAAATTCATCTATCTATATATGAGAGAACAGAGTGAAACCTAAATATAAATACTGCTACTGTAGACGATCGCTTCAACCTAGAAGAACAAAATTTGGTGAGCCAAGTGGGATTTGTGTACTGATCATTACCACCAAGTATCACCAAGATTGGGTGAAAAAATATTTGCTGGTATTTCGGAAACTCGTTATTTCTTAGAAGCTTGGCAACCCCTCTCAATGAAAGTGCTTTTCCACAGTCTGTGCTTCGGCTACTTGAAGAAGAAACAACCCATAGAGACAAAACTGAGAACTCCTTTATTTTGTCAAGTTTCAAAGAGCTACTACAAACCATGTTGGATTTAGAGTTCCAAATTCATCTATCTATATAGGAGAGAACAGAGGGAAACCTAGATATAAAAACTGCTACTGTAGACGAACGCTTCAACCTAGAAGAACAAAATTTGGTGAGCCAAGTGGGATTTGTGTACTGATCATTAGCAACAAGTATCATCAAGATTGGGTGAAAAAATATTGCTGGTATTTCAGAAAATACTAATTTCTTAAAAGCTTGGCAACCCTCTCAATGAAAGGGCTTTTCCACAGTCTGTGACAAGGGCTACTTGAAGAGGAAACAAACCATACAGACAAAACTGAGAACTCCTTTATTTTGTCAAGTTTCAAAGAGCTACTACAATCCATGTTGGATTTAGAGTTCCAAATTCATCTATCTATATAGGAGAGAACAGAGAGAATCCTAAATATAAAAACTGCTACTGTAGACGAACGCTTCAACCTAGAAGAACAAAATTTGGTGAGCCAAGTGGGATTTGTGTACTGATCATTAGCAACAAGTATCATCAAGATTGGGTGAAAAAATATATGCTGGTATTTCGGAAACTCGTTATTTCTTAAAAGCGTGGCAACCCCTCTCAATGAAAATGGTTTTCCACAGTCTTTGCCTAGGGCTACTTGAAGAGGAAACAAACCACAGAGACAAAACTCAGAACTCCTTTATTTTGTCAAGTTTCAAAGAGCTACTACAAACCATGTTGGATTTAGAGTTCCAAATTCATCTATCTATATATGAGAGAACAGCGTGAAACCTAAATATAAAAACGACTACTGTAGATGAACGCTTTAACCTAGAAGAACAAAATTTGGTGAGCCAAGTGGGATCTGTGTACTGATCATTACCACCAAGTATCATCAAGATTGGGTGAAAAAATATTTGCTGGTATTTCGGAAACTCGTTATTTCTTAGAAGCTTGGCAACCCCTCTCAATGAAAGTGCTTTTCCACTGTCTGGGCCTAGGGCTACTTGAAGAGGAAACAAACCATAGAGATAAAACTGAGAACTCCTTTATTTTGTCAAGTTTCAAAGAGCTACTACAATCCATGTTGGATTTAGAGTTCCAAATTCATCTATCTATATAGGAGAGGACAGAGAGAAACCCAAATATAAAAACTGCTACTGTAGACGAACGCTTCAACCTAGAAGAACAAAATTTGGTGAGCCAAGTGGGATTTGTGTACTGATCATTACCACCAAGTATCATCAAGATTGGGTGAAAAAATATTTGCTGGTATTTTGAAAACACGTTATTTCTTAGAAGCTTGGCAACCCATCTCAATGAAAGTGCTTCCACAGTCTGTGCCTTTGGCTACTTGAAGACGAAACAAACCATAGAGACAAAACAGAGAACTCCTTTATTTTGTCAAGTTTCAAAGAGCTACTACAATCCATGTTGGATTTAGAGTTCCAAATTCATCTATCTATATAGGAGAGAACAGAGAGAAACCTAAATATAAAAACTGCTACTGTAGACGAACGCTTCAACCTAGAAGAACAAAATTTGGTGAGCCAAGTGGGATTTGTGTACTGATCATTACCACCAAGTATCATCAAGATTGGGTGAAAAAATATTTGCTGGTATTTTGAAAACACGTTATTTCTTAGAAGCTTGGCAACCCCTCTCAATGAAAGTGCTTTTCCCCAGTCTGTGCCTAGGGCTACTTGAAGAGGAAAAAACCATAGAGACAAAACTGAGAACTCCTTTATTTTGTCAAGTTTCAAAGAGCTACTACAATCCATGTTGGATTTAGAGTTTCAAATTCATCTATCTATATATGAGAGAACAGAGAGAAACCTAAATATAAAAACTGCTACTGTAGACGAACGCTTCAACCTAGAAGAACAAAATTTGGTGAGCCAAGTGCGATTTGTGTACTGATCATTAGCAACAAGTATCATCAAGATTGGGTGAAAAAATATTTGCTGGTGTTTCGGAAACTCGTTATTTCTTAGAAGCGTGGCAACCCCTCTCAATGAAAGTGGTTTTCCACAGTCTGTGCCTAGGGCTACTTGAAGAGGAAACAAACCACAGAGACAAAACTCAGAACTCCTTTACTTTGTGAAGTTTCAAAGAGCTATTACAAACCATGTTGGATTTAGAGTTCCAAATTCATCTATCTATATAGGAGAGAACAGTGGGAAACCAAAATATAAAAACTGCTACTGTAGACGAAAGCTTCAAACTAGAAGAACAAAATTTGGTGAGCCAAGTGGGATTTGTGTACTGATCATTACCACCAAGTATCATCAAGATTGGGTGAAAAAATATTTGCTGGTATTTTGGAAACTCTTTATTTCTTAGAAGCGTGGCAACCCCTCTCAATGAAAGTGGTTTTCCACAGTCTGTGCCTAGGTCTACTTGAAGAGGAAACAAACCACAGAGATAAAACTCAGAATTCCTTTATTTTGTGAAGTTTCAAAGAGGTACTACAAACCATGTTGGATTTAGAGTTCCAAATTCATCTATCTATATAGGAGAGAACAGAGGAAACCTAAATATAAAAACTGCTACTGTAGACGAAAGCTTCAACCTAGAAGAACAAAATTTGGTGAGTCAAGTGGGATTTGTGTACTGATCATTAGCAACAAGTATCATCAAGATTGGGTGCAAAAATATTTGCTCGTATTTCGGAAACTCGTAATTTCTTAGAAGCTTGGCAACCCCTCTCAATGAAAGTGCTTTTCCTCAGTCTGTGACTAGGGCTATTGAAGAGAAAACAAACCATAGAGACAAAACTGAGAACTCCTTTATTTTGTCAAGTTTCAAAGAGCTACTACAAACCATGTTGGATTTAGAGTTCCAAATTCATCTATCTATATAGGAGAGAACAGAGGGAAAACTAAATATAAAAACTGCTACTGTAGACGAACGCTTCAACCTAGAAGAACAGAATTTGGTGAGCCAAGTGGGATTTGTGTACTGATCTTCAGCAACAAGTATCATCAAGATTGGCTGAAAAATATTTGCTGGTATTTCCGAAAATCGTTATTTCTTAGAAGCTTGGCAACCCCTCTCAATGAAAGTGCTTTTTCACAGTCTGTGCATAGGGCTACTTGAAGAGGAATCAAACCATAGAGACAAAACTGAGAACTCCTTTATTTTGTCAAGTTTCAAAGAGCTACTAAAAACCATGTTGGATTTAGAGTTCCAAATTCATCTATCTAAATAGGAGAGAACAGAGGGAAACCTAAATATAAAAACTGCTACTGTAGACGAAAGCTTCAAAGTAGAAGAACAAAATTTGGTGAGCAAAGTGGGATTTTGTACTGATCATTACCACCAAGTATCATCAAGATTGGGTGAAAAAATATTTGCTGGTATTTCGGAAACTCGTAATTTTTTAGAAGCTTGGCAACCCTCTCAATGAAAGTGCTTTTCCACAGTCTGTGACTAGGGCTACTTGAAGAGGTTACAAACCATAGAGACAAAACTGAGAACTCCTTTATTTTGTCAAGTTTCAAAGAGCTACTACAAACCATGTTGGATTTAGAGTTCCAAATTCATCTATCTATATATGAGAGAACAGAGTGAAACCTAAATATAAATACTGCTACTGTAGACGATCGCTTCAACCTAGAAGAACAAAATTTGGTGAGCCAAGTGGGATTTGTGTACTGATCATTACCACCAAGTATCACCAAGATTGGGTGAAAAAATATTTGCTGGTATTTCGGAAACTCGTTATTTCTTAGAAGCTTGGCAACCCATCTCAATGAAAGTGCTTTTCCACAGTCTGTGCCTAGGGCTACAAGAAGAGGAAACAAACCGTACAGACAAAACTGAGAACTCCTTTATTTTGTCAAGTTTCAAAGAGCTACTACAATCCATGTTGGATTTAGAGTTCCAAATTCATCTATCTATATGGGAGAGAACAGAGGGAAACCTAAATATAAAAACTGCTACTGTGGACGAACGCTTCAACCTAGAAGAACAAAATTTGTTGAGCCAAGTGGGATTTGTGTACTGATCATTACCGCAAAGTATCATCAAGATTGGGTGAAAAAATATTTGCTGGTATTTCGGAAACTCGTAATTTCTTAGAAGCTTGGCAACACCTCTCAATGAAAGTGCTTTTCCACAGTCTGTGCCTAGGGCTACTTGAAGAGGAAACAAACCATAGAGACAAAACTGAGAACTCCTTTATTTTGTCACGTTTCAAAGAGGTACTACAAAACATGTTGGATTTAGAGTTCCAAAATCATTTATCTATATAGGAGAAAACAGAGGGAAACCTAAATATAAAAACTGCAACTGTAGACGAACGCTTCAACCTAGAAGAACAGAATTTGGTGAGCCAAGTGGGATTTGTGTCCTGATCATCAGCAAGAAGTATCATCAAGATTGGCTGAAAACATATTTGCTGGTATTTCGGAAACTCATTATTTCTTAGAAGCTTGGCAACCACTCTCAATGAAATTGCTTTTCCACAGTCTGTGCCTAGGGCTACTTGAAGAGGAAACAAACCATAGAGACAAAACTGAGAACTCCTTTATTTTGTCAAGTTTCAAAGAGCTACTAAAAACCATTTGGATTTAGAGTTCCAAATTCATCTATCTAAATAGGAGAGAACAGAGGGAAACCTAAATATAAAAACTGCTACTGTAGACGAATGCTTCAACCTAGAAGAACAAAATTTTGTGAGCAAAGTGGGATTTCTGTACTGATCATTACCACCAAGTATCATCAAGATTGGGTGAAAAAAAATTTGCTGGTATTTCGGAAACTCGTAATTTCTTAGAAGCTTGGCAACCCCTCTCAATGAAAGTGCTTTTCCACAGTCTGTGCTTCGGCTACTTGAAAAGAAACAACCCATAGAGACAAAACTGAGAACTCCTTTATTTTGTCAAGTTTCAAAGAGCTACTACAAACCATGTTGGATTTAGAGTTCCAAATTCATCTATCTATATAGGAGAGAACAGAGGGAAACCTAGATATAAAAACTGCTACTGTAGACGAACGCTTCAACCTAGAAGAACAAAATTTGGTGAGCCAAGTGGGATTTGTGTACTGATCATTAGCAACAAGTATCATCAAGATTGGGTGAAAAAATATTGCTGGTATTTCAGAAAATAGTAATTTCTTAAAAGCTTGGCAACCCTCTCAATGAAAGGGCTTTTCCACAGTCTGTGACTAGGGCTACTTGAAGAGGAAACAAACCATACAGACAAAACTGAGAACTCCTTTATTTTGTCAAGTTTCAAAGAGCTACTACAATCCATGTTGGATTTAGAGTTCCAAATTCATCTATCTATATAGGAGAGAACAGAGAGAATCCTAAATATAAAAACTGCTACTGTAGACGAACGCTTCAACCTAGAAGAACAAAATTTGGTGAGCCAAGTGGGATTTGTGTACTGATCATTAGCAACAAGTATCATCAAGATTGGGTGAAAAAATATATGCTGGTATTTCGGAAACTCGTTATTTCTTAAAAGCGTGGCAACCCCTCTCAATGAAAATGGTTTTCCACAGTCTTTGCCTAGGGCTACTTGAAGAGGAAACAAAGCACAGAGACAAACTCAGAACTCCTTAATTTTGTCAAGTTTCAAAGAGCTACTACAAACCATGTTGGATTTAGAGTTCCAAATTCATCTATCTATATATGAGAGAACAGAGTGAAACCTAAATATAAAAACGACTACTGTAGATGAACGCTTCAACCTAGAAGAACAAAATTTGGTTAGCCAAGTGGGATCTGTGTACTGATCATTACCACCAAGTATCATCAAGATTGGGTGAAAAAATATTTGCTGGTATTTCGGAAACTCGTTATTTCTTAGAAGCTTGGCAACCCATCTCAATGAAAGTGCTTTTCCACAGTCTGGGCCTAGGGCTACTTGAAGAGGAAACAAACCATAGAGATAAAACTGAGAACTCCTTTATTTTGTCAAGTTTCAAAGAGCTACTACAATCCATGTTGGATTTAGAGTTCCAAATTCATCTATCTATATAGGAGAGAACAGAGAGAAACCCAAATATAAAACCTGCTACTGTAGACGAACGCTTCAACCTAGAAGAACAAAATTTGGTGAGCCAAGTGGGATTTGTGTACTGATCATTACCACCAAGTATCATCAAGATTGGGTGAAAAAATATTTGCTGGTATTTTGAAAACACGTTATTTCTTAGAAGCTTGGCAACCCATCTCAATGAAAGTGCTTCCACAGTCTGTGCCTAGGGCTACTTGAAGAGGAAACAAACCATAGAGACAAAACTGAGAACTTCTTTATTTTGTCAAGTTTCAAAGAGCTACTACAATCCATGTTGGATTTAGAGTTCCAAATTCATCTATCTATATAGGAGAGAACAGAGAGAAACCTAAATATAAAAACTGCTACTGTAGACGAACGCTTCAAACTAGAAGAACAAAATTTGATGAGTCAAGTGGGATTTGTGTACTGATCATTAGCAACAAGTATCATCAAGATTGGGTGAAAAACTATTTGCTGGTATTTCGGAAACTCGTAATTTCTTAGAAGCTTGGCAACCCCTTTCAATGAAAGTGCTTTTCCTCAGTCTGTGACTAGGGCTATTTGAAGAGGAAACAAACCATAGAGACAAAACTGAGAACTCCTTTATTTTGTCAAGTAGCAAAGAGCTATTACAAACCATATTGGATTTAGAGTTCCAAATTCATCTATCTATATATAAGAGATCAGAGTGAAACCTAAATATAAAAACTGCTATTGTAGACGAACGCTTCAACCTAGAAGAACAAAATTTGGTGAGCCAAGTGGGATTTGTGTACTGATCATTAGCAACAAGTATCATCAAGATTGTGTGAAAAAATATTTGCTGGTATTTCGGAAACTCGTTATTTCTTAGAAGCATGGCAACCCCTCTCAATGAAAGTGATTTTCCACAGTCTGTGCCTAGGGCTAAGAGAAGAGGAAACAATCCATAGAGACAAAACTGAGAACGCTTTTATTTTTCAAGTTTCAAAGAGCTAGTACAAACCATGTTGGATTTAGAGTTCCAAGTTCATCTGTCTATACAGGAGAAAACAGAGGGAAATCTAAATATAAAAACTGCTACTGTAGACGAACGCTTCAACCTAGAAGAACAAAATTTGGTGAGCCAAGTGGGATTGGTGTACTGATCATTACAACAATGTATCATCAAGACTGGGTGAAAAAATATTTGCTGGTATTTTGGAAACTCGTTATTTCTTAGAAGCTTGGAAACCCATCTCAATGAAAGTGCTTCCACAGTCTGTGCCTTGGGCTACTTGAAGACGAAACAAACCATAGAGACAAAACTGAGAACTCCTTTATTTTGTCAAGTTTCAAAGAGCTACTACAATCCATGTTGGATTTAGAGTTCCAAATTCATCTATCTATATAAAAGAGAACAGTGAGAAACCTAAATATAAAAACTGCTACTGTAGACAAACGCTTCAACCTAGAAGAACAAAATTTGGTGAGCCAAGTGGGATTTGTGTACTGATCATTACCACCAAGTATCATCAAGATTGGGTGAAAAAATATTTGCTGGTATTTTGAAAACACGTTATTTCTTAGAAGCTTGGCAACCCCTCTCAATGAAAGTGCTTTTCCCCAGTCTGTGCCTAGGGCTACTTGAAGAGGAAAAAACCATAGAGACAAAACTGAGAACTCCTTTATTTTGTCAAGTTTCAAAGAGCTACTACAATCCATGTTGGATTTAGAGTTTCAAATTCATCTATCTATATATGAGAGAACAGAGAGAAACCTAAATATAAAAACTGCTACTGTAGACGAACGCTTCAACCTAGAAGAACAAAATTTGGTGAGCCAAGTGCGATTTGTGTACTGATCATTAGCAACAAGTATCATCAAGATTGGGTGAAAAAATATTTGCTGGTATTTCGGAAACTCGTTATTTCTTAGAAGCGTGGCAACCCCTCTCAATGAAAGTGGTTTTCCACAGTCTGTGCCTAGGGCTACTTGAAGAGGAAACAAACCACAGAGACAAAACTCAGAACTCCTTTATTTTGTGAAGTTTCAAAGAGCTATTACAAACCATGTTGGATTTAGAGTTCCAAATTCATCTATCTATATAGGAGAGAACAGTGGGAAACCAAAATATAAAAACTGCTACTGTAGACGAAAGCTTCAAACTAGAAGAACAAAATTTGGTGAGCCAAGTTGTATTTGTGTACTGATCATTACCACCAAGTATCATCAAGATTGGGTGAAAAAATATTTGCTGGTATTTTGGAAACTCGTTATTTCTTAGAAGCGTGGCAACCCCTCTCAATGAAAGTGGTTTTCCACAGTCTGTGCCTAGGTCTACTTGAAGAGGAAACAAACCATTGAGATAAAACTCAGAATTCCTTTATTTTGTGAAGTTTCAAAGAGGTACTACAAACCATGTTGGATTTAGAGTTCCAAATTCATCTATCTATATAGGAGAGAACAGAGGAAACCTAAATATAAAAACTGCTACTGTAGACGAAAGCTTCAACCTAGAAGAACAAAATTTGGTGAGTCAAGTGGGATTTGTGTACTGATCATTAGCAACAAGTATCATCAAGATTGGGTGAAAAAATATTTGCTGGTATTTCGGAAACTCGTAATTTCTTAGAAGCTTGGGAACCCCTCTCAATGAAAGTGCTTTTCCTCAGTCTGTGACTAGGGCTATTTGAAGAGAAAACAAACCATAGAGACAAAACTGAGAACTCCTTTATTTTGTCAAGTTTCAAAGAGCTACTACAAACCATGTTGGATTTAGAGTTCCAATTTCATCTATCTATATAGGAGAGAACAGAGGGAAAACTAAATATAAAAACTGCTACTGTAGACGAACGCTTCAACCTAGAAGAACAGAATTTGGTGAGCCAAGTGGGATTTGTGTACTGATCTTCAGCAACAATTATCATCAAGATTGGTTGAAAAAATATTTGCTGGTATTTCCGAAACTCGTAATTTCTTAGAAGCTTGGGAACCCCTCTCAATGAAAGTGCTTTTTCACAGTCTGTGCATAGGGCTACTTGAAGAGGAAACAAACCATAGAGACAAAACTGAGAACTCCTTTATTTTGTCAAGTTTCAAAGAGCTACTAAAAACCATGTTGGATTTAGAGTTCCAAATTCATCTATCTAAATAGGAGAGAACAGAGGGAAACCTAAATATAAAAACTGCTACTGTAGACGAAAGCTTCAAAGTAGAAGAACAAAATTTGGTGAGCAAAGTGGGATTTTGTACTGATCATTACCACCAAGTATCATCAAGATTGGGTGAAACAATATTTGCTGGTATTTCGGAAACTCGTAATTTTTTAGAAGCTTGGCAACCCTCTCAATGAAAGTGCTTTTCCACAGTCTGTGACTAGGGCTACTTGAAGAGGTTACAAACCATAGAGACAAAACTGAGAACTCCTTTATTTTGTCAAGTTTCAAAGAGCTACTACAAATCATGTTGGATTTAGAGTTCCAAATTCATCTATCTATATATGAGAGAACAGAGTGAAACCTAAATATAAAAACTGCTACTGTAGACGATCGCTTCAACCTAGAAGAACAAAATTTGGTGAGCCAAGTGGGATTTGTGTACTGATCATTACCACCAAGTATCACCAAGATTGGGTGAAAAAATATTTGCTGGTGTTTCGGAAACTCGTTATTTCTTAGAAGCTTGGCAACCCATCTCAATGAAAGTGCTTTTCCACAGTCTGTGCCTAGGGCTACAAGAAGAGGAAACAAACCGTACAGACAAAACTGAGAACTCCTTTATTTTGTCAAGTTTCAAAGAGCTACTACAATCCATGTTGGATTTAGAGTTCCAAATTCATCTATCTATATAGGAGAGAACAGAGGGAAACCTAAATATAAAAACTGCTACTGTGGACGAACGCTTCAACCTAGAAGAACAAAATTTGTTGAGCCAAGTGGGATTTGTGTACTGATCATTACCGCAAAGTATCATCAAGATTGGGTGAAAAAATATTTTCTGGTATTTCGGAAACTCGTAATTTCTTAGAAGCTTGGCAACCCCTCTCAATGAAAGTGCTTTTCCACAGTCTGTGCCTAGGGCTACTTGAAGAGGAAACAAACCATAGAGACAAAACTGAGAACTCCTTTATTTTGTCACGTTTCAAAGAGCTACTACAAACCATGTTGGATTTAGAGTTCCAAAATCATTTATCTATATAGGAGAAAACAGAGGGAAACCTAAATATAAAAACTGCAACTGTAGACGAACGCTTCAACCTAGAAGAACAGAATTTGGTGAGCCAAGTGGGATTTGTGTCCTGATCATCAGCAACAAGTATCATCAAGATTGGCTGAAAACATATTTGCTGGTATTTCGGAAACTCATTATTTCTTAGAAGCTTGGCAACCACTCTCAATGAAATTGCTTTTCCACAGTCTGTGCCTAGGGCTACTTGAAGAGGAAACAAACCATAGAGACAAAACTGAGAACTCCTTTATTTTGTCAAGTTTCAAAGAGCTACTAAAAACCATGTTGGATTTAGAGTTCCAAATTCATCTATCTAAATAGGAGAGAACAGAGGGAAACCTAAATATAAAAACTGCTACTGTAGACGAATGCTTCAACCTAGAAGAACAAAATTTTGTGAGCAAAGTGGGATTTCTGTACTGATCATTACCACCAAGTATCATCAAGATTGGGTGAAAGACATATTTGCTGGTATTTCGGAAACTCGTAATTTCTTAGAAGCTTGGCAACCCCTCTCAATGAAAGTGCTTTTCCACAGTCTGTGCTTCGGCTAATTGAAGAAGAAACAACCCATAGAGACAAAACTGAGAACTCCTTTATTTTGTCAAGTTTCAAAGAGCTACTACAAACCATGTTGGATTTAGAGTTCCAAATTCATCTATCTATATAGGAGAGAACAGAGGGAAACCTAGATATAAAAACTGCTACTGTAGACGAACGCTTCAACCTAGAAGAACAAAATTTGGTGAGCCAAGTGGGATTTGTGTACTGATCATTAGCAACAAGTATCATCAAGATTGGGTGAAAAAATATTGCTGGTATTTCAGAAAATAGTAATTTCTTAAAAGGTGGCAACCCTCTCAATGAAAGTGCTTTTCCACAGTCTGTGACTAGGGCTACTTGAAGAGGAAACAAACCATACAGACAAAACTGAGAACTCCTTTATTTTGTCAAGTTTCAAAGAGCTACTACAATCCATGTTGGATTTAGAGTTCCAAATTCATCTATCTATATAGGAGAGAACAGAGAGAATCCTAAATATAAAAACTGCTACTGTAGACGAACGCTTCAACCTAGAAGAACAAAATTTGGTGAGCCAAGTGGGATTTGTGTACTGATCATTAGCAACAAGTATCATCAAGATTGGGTGAAAAAATATATGCTGGTATTTCGGAAACTCGTTATTTCTTAAAAGCATGGCAACCCCTCTCAATGAAAATGGTTTTCCACAGTCTTTGCCTAGGGCTACTTGAAGAGGAAACAAACCACAGAGACAAAACTCAGAACTCCTTTATTTTGTCAAGTTTCAAAGAGCTACTACAATCCATGTTGGATTTAGAGTTCCAAATTCATCTATCTATATAGGAGAGAACAGAGAGAAACCCAAATATAAAAACTGCTACTGTAAACGAACGCTTCAACCTAGAAGAACAAAATTTGGTGAGCCAAGTGGGATTTGTGTACTGATCATTACCACCAAGTATCATCAAGATTGGGTGAAAAAATATTTGCTGGTATTTTGAAAACACGTTATTTCTTAGAAGCTTGGCAACCCATCTCAATGAAAGTGCTTCCACAGTCTGTGCCTAGGGCTACTTGAAGAGGAAACAAACCATAGAGACAAAACTGAGAACTTCTTTATTTTGTCAAGTTTCAAAGAGCTACTACAATCCATGTTGGATTTAGAGTTCCAAATTCATCTATCTATATAGGAGAGAACAGAGAGAAACCTAAATATAAAAACTGCTACTGTAGACGAACGCTTCAAACTAGAAGAACAAAATTTGATGAGTCAAGTGGGATTTGTGTACTGATCATTAGCAACAAGTATCATCAAGATTGGGTGAAAAACTATTTGCTGGTATTTCGGAAACTCGTAATTTCTTAGAAGCTTGGAAACCCCTTTCAATGAAAGTGCTTTTCCTCACTCTGTGACTAGGGCTTTTTGAAGAGGAAACAAACCATAGAGACAAAACTGAGAACTCCTTTATTTTGTCAAGTAGCAAAGAGCTATTACAAACCATGTTGGATTTAGAGTTCCAAATTCATCTATCTATATATAAGAGATCAGAGTGAAACCTAAATATAAAAACTGCTATTGTAGACGAACGCTTCAACATAGAAGAACAAAATTTGGTGAGCCAAGTGGGATTTGTGTACTGATCATTAGCAACAAGTATCATCAAGATTGGGTGAAAAAATATTTGCTGGTATTTCGGAAACTCGTTATTTCTTAGAAGCTTGGAAACCCATCTCAATGAAAGTGCTTCCACAGTCTGTGCCTTGGGCTACTTGAAGACGAAACAAACTATAGAGACAAAACTGAGAACTCCTTTATTTTGTCAAGCTTCAAAGAGCTACTACAATCCATGTTGGATTTAGAGTTCCAAATTCATCTATCTATATAGGAGAGAACAGAGAGAAACCTAAATATAAAAACTGCTACTGTAGACGAACGCTTCAACCTAGAAGAACAAAATTTGGTGAGCCAAGTGGGATTTGTGTACTGATCATTACCACCAAGTATCATCAAGATTGGGTGAAAAAATATTTGCTGGTATTTTGAAAACACGTTATTTCTTAGAAGCTTGGCAACCCCTCTCAATGAAAGTGCTTTTCCCCAGTCTGTGCCTAGGGCTACTTGAAGAGGAAAAAACCATAGAGACAAAACTGAGAACTCCTTTATTTTGTCAAGTTTCAAAGAGCTACTACAATCCATGTTGGATTTAGAGTTTCAAATTCATCTATCTATATATGAGAGAACAGAGAGAAACCTAAATATAAAAACTGCTACTGTAGACGAACGCTTCAACCTAGAAGAACAAAATTTGGTGAGCCAAGTGCGATTTGTGTACTGATCATTAGCAACAAGTATCATCAAGATTGGGTGAAAAAATATTTGCTGGTATTTCGGAAACTCGTTATTTCTTAGAAGCGTGGCAACCCCTCTCAATGAAAGTGGTTTTCCACAGTCTGTGCCTAGGGCTACTTGAAGAGGAAACAAACCACAGAGACAAAACTCAGAACTCCTTTATTTTGTGAAGTTTCAAAGAGCTATTACAAACCATGTTGGATTTAGAGTTCCAAATTCATCTATCTATATAGGTGAGAACAGAGGAAACCTAAATATAAAAACTGCTACTGTAGACGAAAGCTTCAACCTAGAAGAACAAAATTTGGTGAGTCAAGTGGGATTTGTGTACTGATCATTAGCAACAAGTATCATCAAGATTGGGTGAAAAAATATTTGCTCGTATTTCGGAAACTCGTAATTTCTTAGAAGCTTGGCAACCCCTCTCAATGAAAGTGCTTTTCCTCAGTCTGTGACTAGGGCTATTTGAAGAGAAAACAAACCATAGAGACAAAACTGAGAACTCCTTTATTTTGTCAAGTATCAAAGAGCTATTACAAACCATGTTGGATTTAGAGTTCCAAATTCATCTATCTATATATAAGAGATCAGAGTGAAACCTAAATATAAAAACTGCTATTGTAGACGAACGCTTCAACCTAGAAGAACAAAATTTGATGAGCCAAGTTGGATTTGTGTACTCATCATTACCACCAAGTATCATCAAGATTGGGTGAAAAAATATTTGCTGGTATTTCGGAAACTCGTTATTTCTTAGAAGCTTGGCAACTCCTCTCAATGAAAGTGCTTTTCCACAGTCTGTGCCTAGGGCTACTTGAAGAGGAAACAAACCATAGAGACAAAACTGAGAACTCCTTTATTTTGTCAAGTTTCAAAGAGCTACTACAATCCATGTTGGATTTAGAGTTCCAAATTCATCTATCTATATAGGAGAGAACAGAGAGAAACCTAAATATAAAAACTGCTACTGTAGACGAACGCTTCAACCTAGAAGAACAAAATTTGGTGAGCCAAGTGGGATTTGTGTACTGATCATTACCACCAAGTATCATCAAGATTGGGTGAAAAAATATTTGCTGGTATTTCAGAAACTCGTTATTTCTTAGAAGCTTGGCAACCCCTCTCAATGAAAGTGATTTTCCACAGTCTGTGCCTAGGGCTAAGAGAAGAGGAAACAATCCATGGAGACAAAACTGAGAACGCTTTTATTTTTCAAGTTTCAAAGAGCTAGTACAAACCATGTTGGATTTAGAGTTCCAAATTCATCTATCTATACAGGAGAGAACAGAGGGAAATATAAATATAAAAACTGCTACTGTAGACGAACGCTTCAACCTAGAAGAACAAAATTTGGTGAGCCAAGTGGGATTTGTGTACTGATCATTCCACCAAGTGTCATCAAGATTGGGTGAAAAAATATTTGCTGGTATTTTGGAAACTCGTTATTTCTTAGAAGCTTGGCAATCCATCTCAATGAAAGTGCTTTCCACAGTCTGTGCCTAGTTCTACTTGAAGAGGAAACAAACCATAGAGACAAAACTGAGAACTCCTTTATTTTGTCAAGTTTCAAAGAGCTACTAAAAACCATGTTGGATTTAGAGTTCCAAATTCATCTATCTAAATAGGAGAGAACAGAGGGAAACCTAAATATAAAAACTGTTACTGTAGACCAATGCTTCAACCTAGAAGAACAAAATTTTGTGAGCAAAGTGGGATTTCTGTACTGATCATTACCACCAAGTATCATCAAGATTGGGTGAAAAAATATTTGCTGGTATTTCGGAAACTCGTTATTTCTTAGAAGCTTGGAAACCCATCTCAATGAAAGTGCTTCCACAGTCTGTGCCTTGGGCTACTTGAAGACGAAACAAACTATAGAGACAAAACTGAGAACTCCTTTATTTTGTCAAGCTTCAAAGAGCTACTACAATCCATGTTGGATTTAGAGTTCCAAATTCATCTATCTATATAGGAGAGAACAGAGAGAAACCTAAATATAAAAACTGCTACTGTAGACGAACGCTTCAACCTAGAAGAACAAAATTTGGTGAGCCAAGTGGGATTTGTGTACTGATCATTACCACCAAGTATCATCAAGATTGGGTGAAAAAATATTTGCTGGTATTTTGAAAACACGTTATTTCTTAGAAGCTTGGCAACCCTCTCAATGAAAGTGCTTTTCCCCAGTCTGTGCCTAGGGCTACTTGAAGAGGAAAAAACCATAGAGACAAAACTGAGAACTCCTTTATTTTGTCAAGTTTCAAAGAGCTACTACAATCCATGTTGGATTTAGAGTTTCAAATTCATCTATCTATATATGAGAGAACAGAGAGAAACCTAAATATAAAAACTGCTACTGTAGACGAACGCTTCAACCTAGAAGAACAAAATTTGGTGAGCCAAGTGCGATTTGTGTACTGATCATTAGCAACAAGTATCATCAAGATTGGGTGAAAAAATATTTGCTGGTATTTCGGAAACTCGTTATTTCTTAGAAGCGTGGCAACCCCTCTCAATGAAAGTGGTTTTCCACAGTCTGTGCCTAGGGCTACTTGAAGAGGAAACAAACCACAGAGACAAAACTCAGAACTCCTTTATTTTGTGAAGTTTCAAAGAGCTATTACAAACCATGTTGGATTTAGAGTTC
The DNA here is from genome assembly GCF_048772815.1 of Callospermophilus lateralis. Classification (NCBI taxonomy): domain Eukaryota; kingdom Metazoa; phylum Chordata; class Mammalia; order Rodentia; family Sciuridae; genus Callospermophilus; species Callospermophilus lateralis. The sequence continues at coordinate 43,738 of NW_027514965.1, read as the reverse complement.
CAAATTCATCTATCTATATAGGTGAGAACAGAGGAAACCTAAATATAAAAACTGCTACTGTAGACGAAAGCTTCAACCTAGAAGAACAAAATTTGGTGAGTCAAGTGGGATTTGTGTACTGATCATTAGCAACAAGTATCATCAAGATTGGGTGAAAAAATATTTGCTCGTATTTCGGAAACTCGTAATTTCTTAGAAGCTTGGCAACCCCTCTCAATGAAAGTGCTTTTCCTCAGTCTGTGACTAGGGCTATTTGAAGAGAAAACAAACCATAGAGACAAAACTGAGAACTCCTTTATTTTGTCAAGTATCAAAGAGCTATTACAAACCATGTTGGATTTAGAGTTCCAAATTCATCTATCTATATATAAGAGATCAGAGTGAAACCTAAATATAAAAACTGCTATTGTAGACGAACGCTTCAACCTAGAAGAACAAAATTTGATGAGCCAAGTTGGATTTGTGTACTCATCATTACCACCAAGTATCATCAAGATTGGGTGAAAAAATATTTGCTGGTATTTCGGAAACTCGTTATTTCTTAGAAGCTTGGCAACTCCTCTCAATGAAAGTGCTTTTCCACAGTCTGTGCCTAGGGCTACTTGAAGAGGAAACAAACCATAGAGACAAAACTGAGAACTCCTTTATTTTGTCAAGTTTCAAAGAGCTACTACAATCCATGTTGGATTTAGAGTTCCAAATTCATCTATCTATATAGGAGAGAACAGAGAGAAACCTAAATATAAAAACTGCTACTGTAGACGAACGCTTCAACCTAGAAGAACAAAATTTGGTGAGCCAAGTGGGATTTGTGTACTGATCATTACCACCAAGTATCATCAAGATTGGGTGAAAAAATATTTGCTGGTATTTCAGAAACTCGTTATTTCTTAGAAGCTTGGCAACCCCTCTCAATGAAAGTGATTTTCCACAGTCTGTGCCTAGGGCTAAGAGAAGAGGAAACAATCCATGGAGACAAAACTGAGAACGCTTTTATTTTTCAAGTTTCAAAGAGCTAGTACAAACCATGTTGGATTTAGAGTTCCAAATTCATCTATCTATACAGGAGAGAACAGAGGGAAATCTAAATATAAAAACTGCTACTGTAGACGAACGCTTCAACCTAGAAGAACAAAATTTGGTGAGCCAAGTGGGATTTGTGTACTGATCATTCCACCAAGTGTCATCAAGATTGGGTGAAAAAATATTTGCTGGTATTTTGGAAACTCGTTATTTCTTAGAAGCTTGGCAATCCATCTCAATGAAAGTGCTTTCCACAGTCTGTGCCTAGTTCTACTTGAAGAGGAAACAAACCATAGAGACAAAACTGAGAACTCCTTTATTTTGTCAAGTTTCAAAGAGCTACTAAAAACCATGTTGGATTTAGAGTTCCAAATTCATCTATCTAAATAGGAGAGAACAGAGGGAAACCTAAATATAAAAACTGTTACTGTAGACCAATGCTTCAACCTAGAAGAACAAAATTTTGTGAGCAAAGTGGGATTTCTGTACTGATCATTACCACCAAGTATCATCAAGATTGGGTGAAAAAAATAATTGCTGGTATTTCGGAAACTCGTAATTTCTTAGAAGCTTGGCAACCCCTCTCAAAGAAAGTGCTTTTCCACAGTCTGTGCTTCGGCTACTTGAAGAAGAAACAAACCATAGAGACAAAACTGAGAACTCCTTTATTTTGTCAAGTTTCAAAGAGCTACTACAAACCATGTTGGATTTAGAGTTCCAAATTCATCTATCTATATAGGAGAGAACAGAGGGAAACCTAGATATAAAAACTGCTACTGTAGACGAACGCTTCAACCTAGAAGAACAAAATTTGGTGAGCCAAGTGGGATTTGTGTACTGATCATTAGCAACAAGTATCATCAAGATTGGGTGAAAAAATATTGCTGGTATTTCAGAAAATACTAATTTCTTAAAAGCTTGGCAACCCTCTCAATGAAAGTGCTTTTCCACAGTCTTTGCCTAGGGCTACTTGAAGAGGAAACAAACCATACAGACAAAACTGAGAACTCCTTTATTTTGTCAAGTTTCAAAGAGCTACTACAATCCATGTTGGATTTAGAGTTCCAAATTCATCTATCTATATAGGAGAGAACAGAGAGAATCCTAAATATAAAAACTGCTACTGTAGACGAACGCTTCAACCTAGAAGAACAAAATTTGGTGAGCCAAGTGGGATTTGTGTACTGATCATTAGCAACAAGTATCATCAAGATTGGGTGAAAAAATATATGCTGGTATTTCGGAAACTCGTTATTTCTTAGAAGCGTGGCAACCCCTCTCAATGAAAATGGTTTTCCACAGTCTTTGCCTAGGGCTACTTGAAGAGGAAACAAACCACAGAGACAAAACTCAGAACTCCTTTATTTTGTCAAGTTTCAAAGAGCTAATACAAACCATGTTGGATTTAGAGTTCCAAATTCATCTATCTATATATGAGAGAACAGAGTGAAACCTAAATATAAAAACGACTACTGTAGATGAACGCTTCAACTTAGAAGAACAAAATTTGGTGAGCCAAGTGGGATCTGTGTACTGATCATTACCACCAAGTATCATCAAGATTGGGTGAAAAAATATTTGCTGGTATTTCGGAAACTCGTTATTTCTTAGAAGCTTGGCAACCCCTCTCAATGAAAGTGCTTTTCCACAGTCTGTGCCTAGGGCTACTTGAAGAGGAAACAAACCATAGAGATAAAACTGAGAACTCCTTTATTTTGTCAAGTTTCAAAGAGCTACTACAATCCATGTTGGATTTAGAGTTCCAAATTCATCTATCTATATAGGAGAGAACAGAGAGAAACCCAAATATAAAAACTGCTACTGTAGACGAACGCTTCAACCTAGAAGAACAAAATTTGGTGAGCCAAGTGGGATTTGTGTACTGATCATTACCACCAAGTATCATCAAGATTGGGTGAAAAAATATTTGCTGGTATTTTGAAAACACGTTATTTCTTAGAAGCTTGTCAACCCATCTCAATGAAAGTGCTTCCACAGTCTGTGCCTAGGGCTACTTGAAGAGGAAACAAACCATAGAGACAAAACTGAGAACTCCTTTATTTTGTCAAGTTTCAAAGAGCTACTACAATCCATGTTGGATTTAGAGTTCCAAATTCATCTATCTATATAGGAGAGAACAGAGAGAAACCTAAATATAAAAACTGCTACTGTAGACGAACGCTTCAAACTAGAAGAACAAAATTTGGTGAGTCAAGTGGGATTTGTGTACTGATCATTAGCAACAAGTATCATCAAGATTCGGTGAAAAACTATTTGCTGGTATTTCGGAAACTCGTAATTTCTTAGAAGCTTGGCAACCCCTTTCAATGAAAGTGCTTTTCCTCAGTCTGTGACTAGGGCTATTTGAAGAGAAAACAAACCATAGAGACAAAACTGAGAACTCCTTTATTTTGTCAAGTATCAAAGAGCTATTACAAACCATGTTGGATTTAGAGTTCCAAATTCATCTATCTATATATAAGAGATCAGAGTGAAACCTAAATATAAAAACTGCTATTGTAGACGAACGCTTCAACCTAGAAGAACAAAATTTGATGAGCCAAGTTGGATTTGTGTACTCATCATTACCACCAAGTATCATCAAGATTGGGTGAAAAAATATTTGCTGGTATTTCGGAAACTCGTTATTTCTTAGAAGCTTGGCAACTCCTCTCAATGAAAGTGCTTTTCCACAGTCTGTGCCTAGGGCTACTTGAAGAGGAAACAAACCATAGAGACAAAACTGAGAACTCCTTTATTTTGTCAAGTTTCAAAGAGCTACTACAATCCATGTTGGATTTAGAGTTCCAAATTCATCTATCTATATAGGAGAGAACAGAGAGAAACCTAAATATAAAAACTGCTACTGTAGACGAACGCTTCAACCTAGAAGAACAAAATTTGGTGAGCCAAGTGGGATTTGTGTACTGATCATTACCACCAAGTATCATCAAGATTGGGTGAAAAAATATTTGCTGGTATTTCAGAAACTCGTTATTTCTTAGAAGCTTGGCAACCCCTCTCAATGAAAGTGATTTTCCACAGTCTGTGCCTAGGGCTAAGAGAAGAGGAAACAATCCATAGAGACAAAACTGAGAACGCTTTTATTTTTCAAGTTTCAAAGAGCTAGTACAAACCATGTTGGATTTAGAGTTCCAAATTCATCTATCTATACAGGAGAGAACAGAGGGAAATCTAAATATAAAAACTGCTACTGTAGACGAACGCTTCAACCTAGAAGAACAAAATTTGGTGAGCCAAGTGGGATTTGTGTACTGATCATTCCACCAAGTATCATCAAGATTGGGTGAAAAAATATTTGCTGGTATTTTGGAAACTCGTTATTTCTTAGAAGCTTGGCAATCCATCTCAATGAAAGTGCTTTCCACAGTCTGTGCCTAGGGCTACTTGAAGAGGAAACAAACCATAGAGACAAAACTGAGAACTCCTTTATTTTGTCAAGTTTCAAAGAGCTACTAAAAACCATGTTGGATTTAGAGTTCCAAATTCATCTATCTATATAGGAGAGAACAGAGGGAAACCTAAATATAAAAACTGCTACTGTAGACGAATGCTTCAACCTAGAAGAACAAAATTTTGTGAGCAAAGTGGGATTTCTGTACTGATCATTACCACCAAGTATCATCAAGATTGGGTGAAAAAAATAATTGCTGGTATTTCGGAAACTCGTAATTTCTTAGAAGCTTGGCAACCCCTCTCAAAGAAAGTGCTTTTCCACAGTCTGTGCTTCGGCTACTTGAAGAAGAAACAAACCATAGAGACAAAACTGAGAACTCCTTTATTTTGTCAAGTTTCAAAGAGCTACTACAAACCATGTTGGATTTAGAGTTCCAAATTCATCTATCTATATAGGAGAGAACAGAGGGAAACCTAGATATAAAAACTGCTACTGTAGACGAACGCTTCAACCTAGAAGAACAAAATTTGGTGAGCCAAGTGGGATTTGTGTACTGATCATTAGAAACAAGTATCATCAAGATTGGGTGAAAAAATATTGCTGGTATTTCAGAAAATACTAATTTCTTAAAAGCTTGGCAACCCTCTCAATGAAAGTGCTTTTCCACAGTCTTTGCCTAGGGCTACTTGAAGAGGAAACAAACCATACAGACAAAACTGAGAACTCCTTTATTTTGTCAAGTTTCAAAGAGCTACTACAATCCATGTTGGATTTAGAGTTCCAAATTCATCTATCTTTATAGGAGAGAACAGAGAGAATCCTAAATATAAAAACTGCTACTGTAGACGAACGCTTCAACCTAGAAGAACAAAATTTGGTGAGCCAAGTGGGATTTGTGTACTGATCATTAGCAACAAGTATCATCAAGATTGGGTGAAAAAATATATGCTGGTATTTCGGAAACTCGTTATTTCTTAGAAGCGTGGCAACCCCTCTCAATGAAAATGGTTTTCCACAGTCTTTGCCTAGGGCTACTTGAAGAGGAAACAAACCACAGAGACAAAACTCAGAACTCCTTTATTTTGTCAAGTTTCAAAGAGCTAATACAAACCATGTTGGATTTAGAGTTCCAAATTCATCTATCTATATATGAGAGAACAGAGAGAAACCCAAATATAAAAACTGCTACTGTAGACGAACGCTTCAACCTAGAAGAACAAAATTTGGTGAGCCAAGTGGGATTTGTGTACTGATCATCAGCAACAAGTATCATCAAGATTGGCTGAAAAAATATTTGCTGGTATTTCGGAAACTCGTTATTTCTTAGAAGCTTGGCAACCCCTCTCAATGAAAGTGCTTTTCCACAGTCTGTGCATTGAGCTACTTGAGGAGGAAACAAACCATAGAGACAAAACTGAGAACTCCTTTATTTTGTCAAGTTTCAAAGAGCTACTAAAAACCATGTTGGATTTAGAGTTCCAAATTCATCTATCTAAAAAGGAGAGAACAGAGGGAAACCTAAATATAAAAACTGCTACTGTAGACGAATGCTTCAACCTAGAAGAACAAAATTTGGTGAGCAAAGTGGGATTTGTGTACTGATCATTACCACCAAGTATCATCAAGATTGGGTGAAACAATATTTGCTGGTATTTCAGAAACTCGTAATTATTTAGAAGCTTGGCAACCCTCTCAATGAAAGTGCTTTTCCACAGTCTGTGACTAGGGCTACTTGAAGAGGAAACAAACCATAGAGACAAAACTGAGAACTCCTTTATTTTGTCAAGTTTCAAAGAGCTACTACAAACCATGTTGGATTTAGAGTTCCAAATTCATCTATCTATATATGAGAGAACAGAGTGAAACCTAAATATAAAAACTGCTACTGTAGACGAACGCTTCAACCTAGAAGAACAAAATTTGGTGAGCCAAGTGGGATTTGTGTACTGATCATTACCACCAAGTATCACCAAGATTGGGTGAAAAAATATTTGCTGGTATTTCGGAAACTCGTTATTTCTTAGAAGCTTGGCAACCCCTCTCAATGAAAGTGCTTTTCCACAGTCTGTGCCTAGAGCTACAAGAAGAGGAAAAAAACCGTACAGACAAAACTGAGAACTCCTTTATTTTGTCAAGTTTCAAAGAGCTAGTACAAACCATGTTGGATTTAGAGTTCCAAATTCATCTATCTATATAGGAGAGAACAGAGGGAAACCTAAATATAAAAACTGCTACTGTAGACGAACGCTTCAACCTAGAAGAACAAAATTTGTTGAGCCAAGTGGGATTTGTGTACTGATCATTACCGCAAAGTATCATCAAGATTGGGTGAAAAAATATTTGCTGGTATTTCGGAAACTCGTAATTTCTTAGAAGCTTGGCAACCCCTCTCAATGAAAGTGCTTTTCCACAGTCTGTGCCTAGGGCTACTTGAAGAGGAAACAAACCATACAGACAAAACTGAGAACTCCTTTATTTTGTCACGTTTCAAAGAGCTACTACAAACCGTGTTGGATTTAGAGTTCCAAATTCATCTATCTATATAGGAGAGAACAGAGGGAAACCTAAATATAAAAACTGCTACTGTAGACTAAAGCTTCAACCTAGAAGAACAAAATTTGGTGAGTCAAGTGGCATTTGTGTACTGATCATTAGCAACAAGTATCATCAAGATTGGGTGAAAAAATATTTGCTGGTATTTCGGAAACTCGTAATTTCTTAGAAGCTTGGCAACCCCTCTCAATGAAAGTGCTTTTCCTCAGTCTGTGACTAGGGCTATTTGAAGAGGAAACAAACCATAGAGACAAAACTGAGAACTCCTTTATTTTGTCAAGTATCAAAGAGCTATTACAAACCATGTTGGATTTAGAGTTCCAAATTCATCTATCTATATATAAGAGATCAGAGTGAAACCTAAATATAAAAACTGCTATTGTAGACGAACGCTTCAACCTAGAAGAACAAAATTTGGTGAGCCAAATGGGATTTGTGTACTCATCATTACCACCAAGTATCATCAAGATTGGGTGAAAAAATATTTGCTGGTATTTCGAAAACTCGTTATTTCTTAGAAGCTTGGCAACTCCTCTCAATGAAAGTGCTTTTCCACAGTCTGTGCCTAGGGCTACTTGAAGAGGAAACAAACCATAGAGACAAAACTGAGAACTCCTTTATTTTGTCAAGTTTCAAAGAGCTACTACAAACAATGTTGGATTTAGAGTTCCAAATTCATCTATCTATATAGGAGAGAACAGAGGGAAACCTAAATATAAAAATTGCTACTGTAGACGAAAGCTTCAAACTAGAAGAACAAAATTTGGTGAGCCAAGTGGTTTTTGTGTACTGATCATTAGCAACAAGTATCATCAAGATTGTGTGAAAAAATATTTGCTGGTATTTCGGAAACTCGTTATTTCTTAGAAGCTTGGCAACCCCTCTCAATGAAAGTGATTTTCCACAGTCTGTGCCTAGGGCTAAGAGAAGAGGAAACAATCCATAGAGACAAAACTGAGAACGCTTTTATTTTTCAAGTTTCAAAGAGCTAGTACAAACCATGTTGGATTTAGAGTTCCAAATTCATCTATCTATACAGGAGAGAACAGAGGGAAATCTAAATATAAAAACTGCTACTGTAGACGAACGCTTCAACCTAGAAGAACAAAATTTGGTGAGCCAAGTGGGATTGGTGTACTGATCATTACCACAAAGTATCATCAAGACTGGGTGAAAAAATATTTGCTGGTATTTTGGAAACTCGTTATTTCTTAGAAGCTTGGCAACCCATCTCAATGAAAGTGCTTCCACAGTCTGTGCCTTGGGCTACTTGAAGACGAAACAAACCATAGAGACCAAATTGAGAACTCCTTTATTTTTTCAAGTTTCAAAGAGCTACTACAATCCATGTTGGAATTAGAGTTCCAAATTCATATATCTATATAGGAGAGAAGAGAGGGAAACCTAAATATAAAAACTGCTACTGTAGACGAAAGCTTCAAACTAGAAGAACAAAATTTGGTGAGCCAAGTGGGATTCGTGTACTGATCATTACCACCAAGTATCATCAAGATTGGGTGAAAAAATATTTACTGGTATTTCGGAAACTTGTAATTTCTTAGAAGCTTTTCAACCACTCTCAATGAAGGTGCTTTTCCCCAGTCTGCGCCTAGGGCTACTTGGGGAGGAAACAAACCATTGAGACAAAACTGAGAACTCCTTTATTTTGTCAAGTTTCAAAGAGCTACTACAAACCATGTTAAATTTAGAGTTCCAAATTCATCTATCTATAAAAGAGAGAACAGAGGGAAACATAAATTTAAAAACTGCTACTGTAGACGAACTCTTCAACGTAGAAGAACAAAATTTGGTGAGCCAAGTGGGATTTGTGTGCTGATCATTACCACCAAGTATCATCGAGATTGGGTGAAAAAATATTTGCTGGTAGTTCGGAAACTCGTTATTTCTTAGAAGCGTGGCAACCCCTCTCAATGAAAGTGGTTTTCCACAGTCTGTGCCTAGGGCTACTTGAAGAGGAAACAAACCACAGAGATAAAACTCAGAATTCCTTTATTTTATGAAGTTTCAAAGAGCTACTACAAACCATGTTGGATTTAGAGTTCCAAATTCATCTATCTATATAGGAGAGAACAGAGGGAAACCTAAATATAAAAACTGCTACTGTAGACGAAAGCTTCAAACTAGAAGAACAAAATTTGGTGAGCCAAGTGGGATTTGTGTACTGATCATTACCACCAAGTATCATCAAGATTGGGTGAAAAAATATATGCTGGTATTTCGGAAACTTGTAATTTCTTAGAAGCTTTTCGACCACTCTCAATGAAAGTGCATTTCCACAGTCTGTGCCTAGGGCTACTTGAGGAGGAAACAAACCATTGAGGCAAAACAGAGAACTCCTTTATTTTGTCAAGTTTCAAAGAGCTACTACAAACCATGTTGGATTTAGAGTTCCAAATTCATATATCTATATAGGAGAGAAGAGAGGGAAACCTAAATATAAAAACTGCTACTGTAGACGAACGCTTCAACGTAGAAGAACAAAATTTGGTGAGCCAAGTGGGATTTGTGTACTGATCATTACCACCAAGTATCATCAAGATTGGGTGAAAAAATATTTGCTGGTATTTCGGAAACTTGTAATTTCTTAGAAGCTTGGATACCCCTCTCAATGAAAGTGCTTTTCCACAGTCTGTGCCTAGGGCTACTTGAAGAGGAAACAAACCATAGAGACAAAACTGAGAACTCCTTTATTTTGTCAAGTTTCAAAGAGCTACTAAAAACCATGTTGGATTTAGAGTTCCAAATTCATCTATCTATATATGAGAGAACAGAGGGAAACCTAAATATAAAAACTGCAACTGTAGATGAACGCTTCAACCTAGAAGAACAGAATTTGGTGAGCCAAGTGGGATTTGTGTACTGATCATCAGCAACAAGTATCATCAAGATTGGCTGAAAAAATATTTGCTGGTATTTCGGAAACTCGTAATTTCTTAGAAGCTTGGCAACCCCTCTCAATTAAAGTGCTTTTCTACAGTCTGTGCTAGGGCTACTTGAAGAGGAAACAAACCATAGAGACAAAACTGACAACTACTTTATTTTGTCAAGTTTCAAAGAGCTACTACAAACCATGTTGGATTTAGAGTACCAAATTCATATATCTATATAGGAGAGAACAGAGGGTAACCTAGATATAAAAACTGCTACTGTAGACGAACGCTTCAACCTAGAAGAGAAAAATTTGGTGAGTCAACTGGGATTTGCGTACTGATCATTAGCAACAAGTATCATCAAGATTGGTTGAAAAAATATTTGCTGGTGTTTCGGAAAGTCGTAATTTCTTAGAAGCTTGGCAACCCCTCTCAATGAAAGTGCTTTTCCTCAGTCTGTGACTACGGCTACTTGAAGAGGAAACAAACCATAGAGACAAAACTGAGAACTCCTTTATTTTGTCAAGTTTCAAAGAGCTACTACAAACCATGTTGGATTTAGAGTTCCAAATTCATATATCTATATAGGAGAGAAGAGAGGGAAACCTAAATATAAAAACTGCTACTGTAGACGAACGCTTCAACGTTGAAGAACAAAATTTGGTGAGCCAAGTGGGATTTGTGTACTGATCATTACCACCAAGTATCATCAAGATTGGGTGAAAAAATATTTGCTGGTATTTCGGAAACATGTAATTTCTTAGAAGCTTGGATACCCCTCTCAATGAAAGTGCTTTTCCACAGTCTGTGCCTAGGGCTACTTGAAGAGGAAACAAACCATAGAGACAAAACTGAGAACTCCTTTATTTTGTCAAGTTTCAAAGAGCTACTAAAAACCATGTTGGATTTAGAGTTCCAAATTCATCTATCTATATATGAGAGAACAGAGGGAAACCTAAATATAAAAACTGCAACTGTAGATGAACGCTTCAACCTAGAAGAACAAAATTTGGTGAGGAAAGTGGGATTTCTGTACTGATCATTACCACCAAGTATCATCAAGATTGGGTGAAAAAATATTTGCTGGTATTTCGGAAACTCGTTATTTCTTAGAAGCTTGGCAACCCCTCTTAATGAAAGGTCTTTTCCACAGTCTGTGCTTAGGGCTACAAGAAGAGGAAACAAACCGTACAAACAAAACTGAGAACTCCTTTATTTTGTCAAGTTTCAAAGAGCTACTACAAACCATGTTGGATTTAGAGTTCCAAATTCATCTATCTTTATAGGAGAGAACAGAGGGAAACCTAAATATAAACACTGCTACTGTAGACGAACGCTTCAACCTAGAAGAACAAAATTTGTTGAGCCAAGTGGGATTTTTGTACGGATCATTACCACAAAGTATCATCAAGATTGGGTGAAAAAATATTTGCTGGTATTTCGGAAACTCGTAATTTTTTAGAAGCTTGGCAACCCCTCTCAATGAAAGTGCTTTTCCACAGTCTGTGCCTAGGGCTACTTGAAGAGGAAACAAACCATAGAGACAAAACTGAGAACTCCTTTATTTTGTCACGTTTCAAAGAGTTACTACAAAACATGTTGGATTTAGAGTTCCAAATTCATCTATCTATATAGGAGAAAACAGAGGGAAACCTAAGTATAAAAACTGCAACTGTAGACGAACGCTTCAACCTAGAAGAACAGAATTTGGTGAGCCAAGTGGGATTTGTGTACTGATCATCAGCAACAAGTATCATCAAGATTGGATGAAAACATATTTGCTGGTATTTCGGAAACTCATTATTTCTTAGAAGCTTGGCAACCCCTCTCAATGAAATTGCTTTTCCACAGTCTGTGCCTAGGGCTACTTGAAGAGGAAACAAACCATAGAGACAAAACTGAGAACTCCTTTATTTTGTCAAGTTTCAAAGAGCTACTAAAAACCATGTTGGATTTAGAGTTCCAAATTCATCTATCTAAATAGGAGAGAACAGAGGGAAACCTAAATATAAAAACTATTATTGTAGACGAATGCTTCAACCTAGAAGAACAAAATTTTGTGAGCAAAGTGGGATTTCTGTACTGATCATTACCACCAAGTATCATCAAGAATGGGTGAAAAAAATATTTGCTGGTATTTCGGAAACTCGTAATTTCTTAGAAGCTTGGCAACAACTCTCAATGAAAGTGCTTTTCCACAGTCTGTGCCTAGGGCTACTTGAAGAGGAAACAAACCATAGAGACAAAACTGAGAACTCCTTTATTTTGTCAAGTTTCAAAGAGCTACTACAAACCATGTTGGATTTAGAGTTCCAAATTCATCTATCTATATAGGAGAGAACAGAGGGAAACCTAGATATAAAAACTGCTACTGTAGACGAACGCTTCAACCTAGAAGAACAAAATTTGGTGAGCCAAGTGGGATTTGTGTACTGATCATTAGCAACAAGTATCATCAAGATTGGGTGAAAAAATATTTGCTGGTATTTCAGAAAATAGTAATTTCTTAATAGCATGGCAACCCTCTCAATGAAAGTGCTTTTCCACAGTCTGTGACTAGGGCTACTTGAAGAGGAAACAAACCATACAGACAAAACTGAGAACTCCTTTATTTTGTCAAGTTTCAAAGAGCTACTACAATCCATGTTGGATTTAGAGTTCCAAATTCATCTATCTATATAGGAGAGAACAGAGAGAATCCTAAATATAAAAACTGCTACTGTAGACGAACGCTTCAACCTAGAAGAACAAAATTTGGTGAGCCAAGTGGGATTTGTGTACTGATCATTAGCAACAAGTATCATCAAGATTAGGTGAAATAATATATGCTGGTATTTCGGAAACTCGTTATTTCTTAGAAGCGTGGCAACCCCTCTCAATGAAAATGGTTTTCCACAGTCTTTGCCTAGGGCTACTTGAAGAGGAAACAAACCACAAAGACAAAACTCAGAACTCCTTTATTTTGTCAAGTTTCAAAGAGCTACTAAAAACCATGTTGGATTTAGAGTTCCAAATTCATCTATCTATATATGAGAGAACAGAGTGAAACCTAAATATAAAAACGACTACTGTAGACAAACGCTTCAACCTAGAAGAACAAAATTTGGTGAGCCAAGTGGGATCTGTGTACTGATCATTACCACCAAGTATCATCAAGATTGGGTGAAAAAATATTTGCTGGTATTTCGGAAACTCGTTATTTCTTAGAAGCTTGGCAACCCCTCTCAATGAAAGTGCTTTTCCACAGTCTGTGCCTAGGGCTACTTGAAGAGGAAACAAACCATAGAGACAAAACTGGGAACTCCTTTATTTTGTCAAGTTTCAAAGAGCTACTACAAACCATGTTGGATTTAGAGTTCCAAATTCATCTATCTATATAGGAGAGAACAGAGGGAAACCTAAATATAAAAATTGCTACTGTAGACGAAAGCTTCAAACTAAAAGAACAAAATTTGGTGAGCCAAGTGGGATTTGTGTACTGATCATTAGCAACAAGTATCATCAAGATTGTGTGAAAAAATATTTGCTGGTATTTCGGAAACTCGTTATTTCTTAGAAGCTTGGCAACCCCTCTCAATGAAAGTGATTTTCCACAGTCTGTGCCTAGGCCTAAGAGAAGAGGAAACAATCCATAGAGACAAAACTGAGAACGCTTTTATTTTTCAAGTTTCAAAGAGCTAGTACAAACCATGTTGGATTTAGAGTTCCAAATTCATCTATCTATACAGGAGAGAACAGAGGGAAATCTAAATATAAAAACTGCTACTGTAGACGAACGCTTCAACATAGAAGAACAAAATTTGGTGAGCCAAGTGGGATTGGTGTACTGATCATTACCACAAAGTATCATCAAGACTGGGTGAAAAAATATTTGCTGGTATTTTGAAAACTCGTTATTTCTTAGAAGCTTGGCAACCCATCTCAATGAAAGTGCTTCCACAGTCTGTGCCTTGGGCTGCTTGAAGACGAAACAAACCATAGAGACCAAACTGAGAACTCCTTTATTTTGTCAAGTTTCAAAGAGCTACTACAATCCATGTTGGAATTAGAGTTCCAAATTCATCTATCTATATAGGAGAGAACAGAGAGAAACCTAAATATAAAAACTGCTACTGTAGACGAACGCTTCAACCTAGAAGAACAAAATTTGGTGAGCCAAATGGGATTTGTGTACTGATCATTAGCAACAAGTATCATCAAGATTGGGTGAAAAAATATTTGCTGCTATTTCGGAAACTCGTTATTTCTTAAAAGCTTGGCAACCCCTCTCAATGAAAGTGCTTTTCCACAGTCTGTGCCTAGGGCTTATTGAAGAGGAAACAAACCATAGAAACAAAACTGAGAACTCTTTTATTTTGTCTAGTTTCGAAGAGCTACTACAAACCATGTTGGATTTAGAGTTCCAAATTCATCTATCTATATATGAGAGAACAGAGTGAAACCTAAATATAAAAACGACTACTGTAGACGAACGCTTCAACCTAGAAGAACAAAATTTGGTGAGCCAAGTGGGATCTGTGTACTGATCATTACCACCAAGTATCATCAAGATTGGGTGAAAAAATATTTGCTGGTATTTCGGAAACTCGTTATTTCTTAGAAGCTTGGCAACCCCTCTCAATGAAAGTGCTTTTCCACAGTCTGTGCCTAGGGCTACTTGAAGAGGAAACAAACCATAGAGACAAAACTGAGAACTCCTTTATTTTGTCAAGTTTCAAAGAGCTACTACAATCCATGTTGGATTTAGAGTTCCAAATTCATCTATCTATATAGGAGAGAACAGAGAGAAACCTAAATATAAAAACTGATACTGTAGACGAACGCTTCAACCTAGAAGAACAAAATTTGGTGAGCCAAGTGGGATTTGTGTACTGATCATTACCACCAAGTATCATCAAGATTGGGTGAAAAAATATTTGCTGGTATTTTGAAAACACGTTATTTCTTAGAAGCTTGGCAACCCATTTCAATGAAAGTGCTTCCACAGTCTGTGCCTAGGGCTACTTGAAGAGGAAACAAACCATAGAGACAAAACTGAGAACTCCTTTATTTTGTCAAGTTTCAAAGAGCTACTACAATCCATGTTGGATTTAGAGTTCTAAATTCATCTATCTATATAGGAGAGAACAGAGAGAAACCTAAATATAAAAACTGCTACTGTAGACGAACGCTTCAACCTAGAAGAACAAAATTTGGTGAGCCAAGTGGGATTGGTGTACTGATCATTACCACAAAGTATCATCAAGACTGGGTGAAAAAATATTTGCTGGTATTTTGGAAACTCGTTATTTCTTAGAAGCTTGGCAACCCATCTCAATGAAAGTGCTTCCACAGTCTGTGCCTTGGGCTATTTGAAGACGAAACAAACCATAGAGACAAAACTGAGAACTCCTTTATTTTGTCAAGTATCAAAGAGCTATTACAAACCATGTTGGATTTAGAGTTCCAAATTCATCTATCTATATATAAGAGATCAGAGTGAAACCTAAATATAAAAACTGCTATTGTAGACGAACGCTTCAACCTAGAAGAACAAAATTTGGTGAGCCAAGTGGGATTTGTGTTTTCATCATTACCACCAAGTATCATCAAGATTGGGTGAAAAAATATTTGCTGGTATTTCGGAAACTCGTTATTTCTTAGAAGCTTGGCAACCCCTCTCAATGAAAGTGATTTTCCACAGTCTGTGCCTAGGGCTAAGAGAAGAGGAAACAATCCATAGAGACCAAACTGAGAACGCTTTTATTTTTCAACTTTCAAAGAGCTAGTACAAACCATGTTGGATTTAGAGTTCCAAATTCATCTATCTATACAGGAGAGAACAGAGGGAAATCTAAATATAAAAACTGCTACTGTAGACGAACGCTTCAACCTAGAAGAACAAAATTTAGTGAGCCAAGTGAAATTGGTGTACTGATCATTACCACAAAGTATCATCAAGACTGGGTGAAAAAATATTTGCTGGTATTTTGGAAACTCGTTATTTCTTAGAAGCTTGGCAACCCATCTCAATGAAAGTGCTTCCACAGTCTGTGCCTTTGGCTACATGAAGACGAAACAAACCATAGAGACCAAACTGAGAACTCCTTTATTTTGTCAAGTTTCAAAGAGCTACTGCAATCCATGTTGGAATTAGAGTTCCAAATTCATCTATCTATATAGGAGAGAACAGAGAGAAACCTAAATATAAAAACTGCTACTGTAGACGAACGCTTCAACCTAGAAGAACAAAATTTGGTGAGCCAAGTGGGATCTGTGTACTGATCATTACCACCAAGTATCATCAAGATTGGGTGAAAAAATATTTGCTGGTATTTCAGAAACTCGTTGTTTCTTAGAAGATTGGCAACCCCTCTCAATGAAAGTGCTTTTCCACAGTCTGTGCCTAGGGCTACTTGAAGAGGAAACAAACCATAGAGACAAAACTGAGAACTCCTTTGTTTTGTCAAGTTTCAAAGAGCTACTACAATCCGTGTTGGATTTAGAGTTCCAAATTCATCTATCTATATAGGAGAGAACAGAGAGAAACCTAAATATAAAAACTGCTACTGTAGATGAACGCTTCAACCTAGAAGAACAAAATTTGGTGAGCCAAGTGGGATTTGTGTACTGATCATTACCACCAAGTATCATCAAGATTGGGTGAAAAATATTTGCTGGTATTTTGAAAACACGTTATTTCTTAGAAGCTTGGCAACCCATTTCAATGAAAGTGCTTCCACAGTCTGTGCCTAGGGCTACTTGAAGAGGAAACAAACCATAGAGACAAAACTGAGAACTCCTTTATTTTGTCAAGTTTCAAAGAGCTACTACAATCCATGTTGGATTTAGAGTTCCAAATTCATCTATCTATATAGGAGAGAACAGAGAGAAACCTAAATATAAAAACTGCTACTGTAGACGAACGCTTCAACCTAGAAGAACAAAATTTGGTGAGGCAAGTGGGATTGGTGTACTGATCATTACCACAAAGTATCATCAAGACTGGGTGAAAAAATATTTGCTGGTATTTTGGAAACTCGTTATTTCTTAGAAGCTTGGCAACCCATCTCAATGAAAGTGCTTCCACAGTCTGTGCCTTGTGCTATTTGAAGAGGAAACAAACCATAGAGACAAAACTGAGAACTCCTTTATTTTGTCAAGTATCAAAGAGCTATTACAAACCATGTTGGATTTAGAGTTCCAAATTCATCTATCTATATATAAGAGATCAGAGTGAAACCTAAATATAAAAACTGCTATTGTAGACGAACGCTTCAACCTAGAAGAACAAAATTTGGTGAGCCAAGTGGGATTTGTGTATTCATCATTACCACCAAGTATCATCAAGATTGGGTGAAAAAATATTTGCTGGTATTTCGGAAACTCGTTATTTCTTAGAAGCTTGGCAACCCCTCTCAATGAAAGTGATTTTCCACAGTCTGTGCCTAGGGCTAAGAGAAGAGGAAACAATCCATAGAGACAAAACTGAGAACGCTTTTATTTTTCAAGTTTCAAAGAGCTAGTACAAACCATGTTGGATTTAGAGTTCCAAATTCATCTATCTATACAGGAGAGAACAGAGGGAAATCTAAATATAAAAACTGCTACTGTAGACGAACGCTTCAACCTAGAAGAACAAAATTGGTGAGCCAAGTGGGATTGGTGTACTGATCATTACCACAAAGTATCATCAAGACTGGGTGAAAAAATATTTGCTGGTATTTTGGAAACTCGTTATTTCTTAGAAGCTTGGCAACCCATCTCAATGAAAGTGCTTCCACAGTCTGTGCCTTGGGCTACTTGAAGACAAAACAAACCATAGAGACCAAACTGAGAACTCCTTTATTTTGTCAAGTTTCAAAGAGCTACTACAATCCATGTTGGAATTAGAGTTCCAAATTCATCTATCTATATAGGAGAGAACAGAGAGAAACCTAAATATAAAAACTGCTACTGTAGACGAACGCTTCAACCTAGAAGAACAAAATTTGGTGAGCCAAGTGGGATTTGTGTACTGATCATTAGGAACAAGTATCATCAAGATTGGGTGAAAAAATATTTGCTGGTATTTCAGAAACTCGTTATTTCTTAGAAGATTGGCAACCCCTCTCAATGAAAGTGCTTTTCCACAGTCTGTGCCTAGGGCTTATTGAAGAGGAAACAAACCATAGAAACAAAACTGAGAACTCTTTTATTTTGTCTAGTTTCGAAGAGCTACTACAAACCATGTTGGATTTAGAGTTCCAAATTCATCTATCTATATAGGAGAGAACAGAGAGAAACCTAAATATAAAAAACTGCTACTGTAGACGAACGCTTCAACCTAGAAGAACAAAATTTGGTGAGCCAAGTGGGATTTGTGTACTGATCATTAGCAACAAGTATCATCAAGATTGGGTGAAAAAATATTTGCTGGTATTTCGAAAACTAGTTATTTCTTAGAAGCGTGGCAACCCCTCTCAATGAAAGTGGTTTTCCACAGTCTGTGCCTAGGGCTACTTGAAGAGGAAACAAACCCCAGAGACAAAACTCAGAATTCCTTTATTTTGTGAAGTTTCAAAGAGCTACTACAAACCATGTTGGATTTAGAGTTGCAAATTCATCTATCTATATAGGAGAGAACAGAGGGAAACCTAAATATAAAAACTGCTACTGTAGACGAAAGCTTCAAACTAGAAGAACAAAATTTGGTGAGCCAAGTGGGATTTGTGTACTGATCATTACCACCAAGTATCATCAAGATTGGGTGAAAAAATATATGCTGGTATTTCGGAAACTTGTTATTTCTTAGAAGCTTGGCGACCACACTCAATGAAAGTGCATTTCCACAGTCTGCGCCTAGGGCTACTTGAGGAGGAAACAAACCATTGAGGCAAAACAGAGAACTCCTTTATTTTGTCAAGTTTCAAAGAGCTACTACAAACCATGTTGGATTTAGAGTTCCAAATTCATATATCTATATAGGAGAGAACAGAGGGAAACCTAAATATAAAAACTGCTACTGTAGACGAACGCTTCAACGTAGAAGAACAAAATTTGGTGAGCCAAGTGGGATTTGTGTACTGATCATTACCACCAAGTATCATCAAGATGGGGTGAAAAAATATTTGCTGGTATTTCGGAAACTTGTAATTTCTTAGAAGCTTGGATACCCATCTCAATGAAAGTGCTTTTCCACAGTCTGTGCCTAGGGCTACTTGAAGAGGAAACAAATCATAGAGACAAAACTGAGAACTCCTTTATTTTGTCAAGTTTCAAAGAGCTACTAAAAACCATGTTGGATTTAGAGTTCCAAATTCATCTATCTATATATGAGAGAACAGAGGGAAACCTAAATATAAAAACTGCAACTGTAGATGAACGCTTCAACCTAGAAGAACAGAATTTGGTGAGCCAAGTGGGATTTGTGTACTGATCATCAGCAACAAGTATCATCAAGATTGGCTGAAAAAATATTTACTGGTATTTCGGAAACTCGTTATTTCTTAAAAGCTTGGCAACCCTCTCAATGAAAGTGCTTATCCACAGTCTGTGACTAGGGCTACTTGAAGACGAAACAAACCATACAGACAAAACGGAGAACTCCTTTATTTTGTCAAGTTTCAAAGAGCTACTACAATCCATGTTGGATTTAGAGTTCCAAATTCATCTATCTATATAGGAGAGAACAGAGAGAAACCTAAATATAAATACTGCTACTGTAGAAGAACGCTTCAACCTAGAAGAACAAAATTTGGTGAGCCAAGTGGGATTAGTGTACTGATCATTAGCAACAAGTATCATCAAGATTGGGTGAAAAAATATTTGCTGCTATTTCGGAAACTCTTATTTCTTAAAAGCTTGGCAACCCCTCTCAATGAAAGTGCTTTTCCACAGTCTGTGCCTAGGGCTTATTGAAGAGGAAACAAACCATAGAAACAAAACTGAGAACTCTTTTATTTTGTCTAGTTTCGAAGAGCTACTACAAACCATGTTGGATTTAGAGTTCCAAATTCATCTATCTATATATGAGAGAATAGAGTGAAACCTAAATATAAAAACGACTACTGTAGACGAACGCTTCAACCTAGAAGAACAAAATTTGGTGAGCCAAGTGGGATCTGTGTACTGATCATTACCACCAAGTATCATCAAGATTGGGTGAAAAAATATTTGCTGGTATTTCAGAAACTCGTTATTTCTTAGAAGCTTCGCAACCCCTCTCAATGAAAGTGCTTTTCCACAGTCTGTGCCTAGGGCTACTTGAAGAGGAAACAAACCATAGAGACAAAACTGAGAACTCCTTTATTATGTCAAGTTTCAAAGAGCTACTACAATCCATGTTGGATTTAGAGTTCCAAATTCATCTATCTATATAGGAGAGAACAGAGAGAAACCTAAATATAAAAACTGCTACTGTAGACGAACGCTTCAACCTAGAAGAACAAAATTTGGTGAGCCAAGTGGGATTTGTGTACTGATCATTACCACCAAGTATCATCAAGATTGGGTGAAAAAATATTTGCTGGTATTTTGAAAACACGTTATTTCTTAGAAGCTTGGCAACCCATTTCAATGAAAGTGCTTCCACTGTCTGTGCCTAGGGCTACTTGAAGAGGAAACAAACCATAGAGACAAAACTGAGAACTCCTTTATTTTGTCAAGTTTCAAAGAGCTACTACAATCCATGTTGGATTTAGAGTTCCAAATTCATCTATCTATATAGGAGAGAACAGAGAGAAACCTAAATATAAAAACTGCTACTGTAGACGAACGCTTCAACCTAGAAGAACAAAATTTGGTGAGCCAAGTGGGATTGGTGTACTGATCATTACCACAAAGTATCATCAAGACTGGGTGAAAAAATATTTGCTGGTATTTTGGAAACTCGTTATTTCTTAGAAGCTTGGCAACCCATCTCAATGAAAGTGCTTCCACAGTCTGTGCCTTGGGCTATTTGAAGAGGAAACAAACCATAGAGACAAAACTGAGAACTCCTTTATTTTGTCAAGTATCAAAGAGCTATTACAAACCATGTTGGATTTAGAGTTCCAAATTCATCTATCTATATATAAGAGATCAGAGTGAAACCTAAATATAAAAACTGCTATTGTAGACCAACGCTTCAACCTAGAAGAACAAAATTTGGTGAGCCATGTGGGATTTGTGTACTGATCATCAGCAACAAGTATCATCAAGATTGGGTGAAAAAATATTTGCTGGTATTTCGAAAACTAGTTATTTCTTAGAAGCGTGGCAACCCCTCTCAATGAAAGTGGTTTTCCACAGTCTGTGCCTAGGGCTACTTGAAGAGGAAAAAAACCCCAGAGACAAAACTCAGAATTCCTTTATTTTGTGAAGTTTCAAAGAGCTACTAAAAACCATGTTGGATTTAGAGTTGAAAATTCATCTATCTATATATGAGAGAACAGAGGGAAACCTAAATATAAAAACTGCAACTGTAGATGAACGCTTCAACCTAGAAGAACAGAATTTGGTGAGCCAAGTGGGATTTGTGTACTGATCATCAGCAACAAGTATCATCAAGATTGGCTGAAAAAATATTTGCTGGTATTTCGGAAACTCGTTATTTCTTAAAAGCTTGGCAACCCTCTCAATGAAAGTGCTTTTCCACAGTCTGTGACTAGGGCTACTTGAAGAGGAAACAAACCATACAGACAAAACGGAGAACTCCTTTATTTTGTCAAGTTTCAAAGAGCTACTACAATCCATGTTGGATTTAGAGTTCCAAATTCATCTATCTATATAGGAGAGAACAGAGAGAATCCTAAATATAAAAACTGCTACTGTAGACGAACGCTTCAACCTAGATGAACAAAATTTGGTGAGCCAAGTGGGATTTGTGTACTGATCATTAGTAACAAGTATCATCAAGATTAGGTGAAATAATATATGCTGGTATTTCGGAAACTCGTTATTTCTTAGAAGCGTGGCAACCCCTCTCAATGAAAATGGTTTTCCACAGTCTTTGCCTAGGGCTACTTGAAGAGGAAACAAACCACAGAGACAAAACTCAGAACTCCTTTATTCTGTCAAGTTTCAAAGAGCTACTACAAACCATGTTGGATTTAGAGTTCCAAATTCATCTATCTATATATGAGAGAACAGAGTGAAACCTAAATATAAAAACGACTACTGTAGACGAACGCTTCAACCTAGAAGAACAAAATTTGGTGAGCCAAGTGGGATTTGTGTACTCATCATTACCACCAAGTATCATCAAGATTGGGTGAAAAAATATTTGCTGGTATTTCGGAAACTCGTTATTTCTTAGAAGCTTGGCAACTCCTCTCAATGAAAGTGCTTTTCCACAGTCTGTGCCTAGGGCTACTTGAAGAGGAAACAAACCATAGAGACAAAACTGGGAACTCCTTTATTTTGTCAAGGTTCAAAGAGCTACTACAAACTATGTTGGATTTAGAGTTCCAAATTCATCTATCTATATACTAGAGAACAGAGGGAAACCTAAATATAAAAATTGCTACTGTAGACGAAAGCTTCAAACTAAAAGAACAAAATTTGGTGAGCCAAGTGGGATTGGTGTACTGATCATTACCACAAAGTATCATCAAGACTGGGTGAAAAAATATTTGCTGGTATTTTGGAAACTCGTTATTTCTTAGAAGCTTGGCAACCAATCTCAATGAAAGTGCTTCCACAGTCTGTGCCTTGGGCTACTTGAAGACGAAACAAACCATAGAGACCAAACTGAGAACTCCTTTATTTTGTCAAGTTTCAAAGAGCTACTACAATCCATGTTGGAATTAGAGTTCCAAATTCATCTATCTATATAGGAGAGAACAGAGAGAAACCTAAATATAAAAACTGCTACTGTAGACGAACGCTTCAACCTAGAAGAACAAAATTTGGTGAGCCAAGTGGGATTTGTGTACTGATCATTAGCAACAAGTATCATCAAGATTGGGTGAAAAAATATTTGCTGGTATTTCGGAAACTCGTTATTTCTTAAAAGCTTGGCAACCCCTCTCAATGAAAGTGCTTTTCCACATTCTGTGCCTAGGGCTTATTGAAGAGGAAACAAACCATAGAAACAAAACTGAGAACTCCTTTATTTTGTCTAGTTTCGAAGAGCTACTACAAACCATGTTGGATTTAGAGTTCCAAATTCATCTATCTATATAGGAGAGAACAGAGAGAAACCTAAATATAAAAACTGCTACTGTAGACGAACGCTTCAACCTAGAAGAACAAAATTTGGTGAGCCAAGTGGGATTTGTGTACTGATCATTAGCAACAAGTATCATCAAGATTGGTTGAAAAAATATTTGCTGGTATTTCGGAAACTCGTTATTTCTTAGAAGCGTGGCAACCCCTCTCAATGAAAGTGGTTTTCCACAGTCTGTGCCTAGGGCTACTTGAAGAGGAAACAAACCCCAGAGACAAAACTCAGAACTCCTTTATTTTGTGAAGTTTCAAAGAGCTACTACAAACCCTGTTGGATTTAGATTTCCAAATTCATCTATCTATATAGGAGAGAACAGAGGGAAACCTAAATATAAAAACTGCTACTGTAGACGAAAGCTTCAAACTAGAAGAACAAAATTTGGTGAGCCAAGTGGGATTTGTGTACTGATCATTACCACCAAGTATCATCAAGATTGGGTGAAAAAATATTTGCTGGTATTTCGGAAACTTGTAATTTCTTAGAAGCTTGGCAACCACTCTCAATGAAAGTGCTTTTTTACAGTCTGCGCCTAGGGCTACTTGAAGAGGAAACAAACCATTGAGACAAAACTGAGAACTCCTTTATTTTGTCAAGTTTCAAAGAGCTACTACAAACCATGTTGGATTTAGAGTTCCAAATTCATCTATCTATAAAGGAGAGAACAGAGGGAAACCTAAATATAAAAACTGCTACTGTAGACGAACGCTTCAACGTAGAAGAACAAAATTTGGTGAGCCAAGTGGGATTTGTGTACTGATCATTACCACCAAGTATCATCAAGATTGGGTGAAAAAATATTTGCTGGTATTTCGGAAACTCGTTATTTCTTAGAAGCGTGGCAACACCTCTCAATGAAAGTGGTTTTCCACAGTCTGTGCTAGGGCTACTTGAAGATTAAACAAACCACAGAGATAAAACTCAGAATTCCTTTATTTTGTGAAGTTTCAAAGAGCTACTACAAACCATGTTGGATTTAGAGTTCCAAATTCATCTATCTATATAGGAGAGAACAGAGGGAAACCTAAATATAAAAACTGCTACTGTAGACGAAAGCTTCAAACTAGAAGAACAAAATTTGGTGAGCCAAGTGGGATTTGTGTACTGATCATTACCACCAAGTATCATCAAGATTGGGAGAAAAAATATATGCTGGTATTTCGGAAACTTGTAATTTCTTAGAACTTGGATACCCCTCTCAATGAAAGTGCTTTTCCACAGTCTGTGCCTAGGGCTACTTGAAGAGGAAACAAACCATAGAGACAAAACTGAGAACTCCTTTATTTTGTCAAGTTTCAAAGAGCTACTAAAAACCATGTTGGATTTAGAGTTCCAAATTCATCTATCTATATATGAGAGAACAGAGGGAAACCTAAATATAAAAACTGCAACTGTAGATGAACGCTGCAACCTAGAAGAACAGAATTTGGTGAGCCAAGTGGGATTTGTGTACTGATCATCAGCAACAAGTATCATCAAGATTGGCTGAAAAAATATTTGCTGGTATTTCGGAAACTCGTTATTTCTTAGAAGCTTGGCAACCCCTCTCAATGAAAGTGCTTTTCCTCAGTCTGTGCCTAGGGCTATTTAAAGAGAAAACAAACCATAGAGACAAAACTGAGAACTCCTTTATTTTGTCAAGTTTCAAAGAGCTACTACAAACCATGTTGGATTTAGAGTTCCAAATTCATCTATCTATATAGGAGAGAACAGAGGGAAACCTAAATATAAAAACTGCTACTGTAGACGAACGCTTCAACCTAGAAGAACGGAATTTGGTGAGCCAAGTGGGATTTGTGTACTGATCTTCAGCAACAAGTATCATCAAGATTGGCTGAAAAAATATTTGCTGGTATTTCGGAAACTCGTTATTTCTTAGAAGCTTGGCAACCCCTCTCAATGAAAGTGCTTTTCCTCAGTCTGTGCCTAGGGCTACTTAAAGAGGAAACAAACCATAGAGACAAAACTGAGAACTTTTTTATTTTGTCAAGTTTCAAAGAGCTACTAAAAACCATGTTGGATTTAGAGTTCCAAATTCACCTGTCTAAATAGGAGAGAACAGAGGGAAACCTAAATATAAAAACTGCTACTGTAGACGAATGCTTCAACCTAGAAGAACAAAATTTGGTGAGCAAAGTGGGATTTCTGTACTGATCATTACCACCAAGTATCATCAAGATTGGGTGAAAAAATATTTGCTGGTATTTCGGAAACTCGTTATTTCTTAAAAGCTTGGCAAACCTTCTCAATGAAAGTGCTTTTCCACCGTCTGTGCCTAGGGCTACTTGAAAAGGAAACAAACCAAAAAGACAAAACTGAGAACTCCTTTATTTTGTCAAGTTTCAAAGAGCTACTACAATCCATGTTGGATTTAGAGTTCCAAATTCATCTATCTATAGAGGAGAGAACAGAGGGAAACCTAAATATAAAAACTGCTACTGTTGACGAATGCTTCAACCTAGAAGAACAAAATTTGGTGAGCAAAGTGGGATTTTTGTACTGATCATTACCACCAAGTATCATCAAGATTGGGTGAAAAAATATTTGCTGGTATTTCGGAAACTCGTTATTTCTTAGAAGCTTGGCAACCCCTCCCAATGAAAGTGCTTTTCCTCAGTCTGTGCCTAGGGCTACTTGAAGAGGAAACAAACCATAGAGACAAAACAGAGAACTCCTTTATTTTGTCACGTTTCAAAGAGCTACTACAAACCATGTTGGATTTAGAGTTCCAAATTCATCTATCTATATAGGAGAAAACAGAGGGAAACCTAAATATAAAAACTGCTACTGTAGACGAACGCTTCAACCTAGAAGAACAAAATTTGGAGAGCCAAGTGGGATCTGTGTACTGATCATTACCACCAAGTATCATCAAGATTGGGTGAAAAAATATTTGCTGGTATTTCGGAAACTCGTTATTTCTTAGAAGCTTGGCAACCCCTCTCAATGAAAGTGCTTTTCCTCAGTCTGTGCTTAGGGCTACTTAAAGAAGAAACAAACCATAGAGACAAAACTGAGAACTTTTTTATTTTGTCAAGTTTCAAAGAGCTACTAAAAACCATGTTGGATTTAGAGTTCCAAATTCATCTGTCTAAATAGGAGAGAACAGAGGGAAACCTAAATATAAAAACTGCTACTGTAGACGAATGCTTCAACCTAGAAGAACAAAATTTGGTGAGCAAAGTGGGATTTCTGGACTGATCATTACCACCAAGTATCATCAAGATTGGGTGAAAAAATATTTGCTGGTATTTCAGAAACTCGTTATTTCTTAGAAGCTTGGCAACCCATCTCAATGAAATTGCTTGACAGTCTGTGCCTTGGGCTACTTGAAGACGAAACAAACCATAGAGACAAAACAGAGAACTCCTTTATTTTGTCAAGTTTCAAAGAGCTACTACAAACCATGTTGGATTTAGAGTTCCAAATTCATCTATCTATATAGGAGAGAACAGAGGGAAACCTAAATATAAAAACTGCTACTGTAGACGAACGCTTCAACCTAGAAGAACAGAATTTGGTGAGCCAAGTGGGATTTGTGTACTGATCTTCAGCAACAAGTATCATCAAGATTGGCTGAAAAAATATTTGCTGGTATTTCGGAAACTCGTAATTTCTTAGAAGCTTGGCAACCCATCTCAATGAAAGTGCTTTTCCACAGTCTGTGCCTAGGGCTACTTGAAGAGGAAACAAATCATAGAGACAAAACTGAGAACTCCTTTATTTTGTCAAGTTTCAAAGTGCTACTCAAAACCATGTTGGATTTAGAGTTCCAAATTCATCTGTCTAAATAGGAGAGAACAGAGGGAAACCTAAATATAAAAACTGCTACTGTAGACGAATGCTTCAACCTAGAAGAACAAAATTTGGTGAGCAAAGTGGGATTTCTGTACTGATCATTACCACCAAGTATCATCAAGATTGGGTGAAAAAATATTTGCTGGTATTTCGGAAACTCGTTATTTCTTAGAAGCTTGGCAACCGATCTCAATGAAAGTGCTTCCACAGTCTGTGCCTTAGGCTACTTGAAGACGAAACAAAGCATAGAGACAAAACTGAGAACTCCTTTATTTTGTCAAGTTTCAAAGAGCTACTACAATCCATGTTGGAATTAGAGTTCCAAATTCATCTATCTATATAGGAGAGAACAGAGAGAAACCTAAATATAAAAACTGCAACTGTAGACGAACGCTTCAACTTAGAAGAACAAAATTTGGTGAGCCAAGTGGGATTTGTGTACTGATCATTAGCAACAAGTATCATGAAGATTGGGTGAAAAAATATTTGCTGGTATTTCGGAAACTCGTTATTTCTTAGAAGCTTGGCAACCCCTCTCAATGAAAGTGCTTTTCCACAGTCTGTGCCTAGGGCTTATTGAAGAGGAAACAAACCATAGAAACAAAACTGAGAACTCCTTTATTTTGTCAAGTTTCAAGAAGATACTACAAACCATGTTGGGTTTAGAGTTCCAAATTCATCTATCTATATAGGAGAGAACAGAGGGAAACCTAAATATAAAAACCGCTACTGTAGACGAAAGCTTCAAACTAGAAGAACAAAATTTGGTGAGCCAAGTGGGATTTGTGTACTGATCATTAGCAACAAGTATCATCAATATTGGGTGAAAAAATATTTGCTGGTATTTCGGAAACTCGTTATTTCTTAGAAGATTTTCAACCCCTCTCAATGAAAGTGCTTTTCCACAGTCTGTGCCTAGGTCTTATTGAAGAGGAAAAAAACCATAGAAACAAAACTGAGAACTCCTTTATTTTGTCAAGTTTCGAAGAGCTACTACAAACCATGTTGGATTTAGAGTTCCAAATTCATCCATCTATATAGGAGAGAACAGAGGGAAACCTAAATATAAAAACTGCTACTGTAGACGAACGCTTCAACCTAGAAGAACAAAATTTGGTGAGCCAAGTGGGATTTGTGTACTGATCATTAGCAACACGTATCATCAAGATTGGTTGAAAAAATATTTGCTGGTATTTCGGAAACTCGTTATTTCTTAGAAGCGTGGCAACCCCTCTCAATGAAAGTGGTTTTCCACAGTCTGTGCCTAGGGCTACTTGAAGAGGAAACAAACCCCAGAGACAAAACTCAGAACTCCTTTATTTTGTGAAG
This sequence comes from Callospermophilus lateralis, assembly GCF_048772815.1. Lineage (NCBI taxonomy): Eukaryota > Metazoa > Chordata > Mammalia > Rodentia > Sciuridae > Callospermophilus > Callospermophilus lateralis. Next base: position 15,561 of record NW_027514965.1, on the reverse strand, counting down.
TTTCAAAGAGCTACTACAAACCCTGTTGGATTTAGAGTTCCAAATTCATCTATCTATATAGGAGAGAACAGAGGGAAACCTAAATATAAAAACTGCTACTGTAGACGAAAGCTTCAAACTAGAAGAACAAAATTTGGTGAGCCAAGTGGGATTTGTGTACTGATCATTACCACCAAGTATCATCAAGATTGGGTGAAAAAATATTTGCTGGTATTTCGGAAACTTGTAATTTCTTAGAAGCTTGGCAACCACTCTCAATGAAAGTGCTTTTTTACAGTCTGCGCCTAGGGCTACTTGAAGAGGAAACAAACCATTGAGACAAAACTGAGAACTCCTTTATTTTGTCAAGTTTCAAAGAGCTACTACAAACCATGTTGGATTTAGAGTTCCAAATTCATCTATCTATAAAGGAGAGAACAGAGGGAAACCTAAATATAAAAACTGCTACTGTAGACGAACGCTTCAACGTAGAAGAACAAAATTTGGTGAGCCAAGTGGGATTTGTGTACTGATCATTACCACCAAGTATCATCAAGATTGGGTGAAAAAATATTTGCTGGTATTTCGGAAACTCGTTATTTCTTAGAAGCGTGGCAACACCTCTCAATGAAAGTGGTTTTCCACAGTCTGTGCTAGGGCTACTTGAAGAGGAAACAAACCACAGAGATAAAACTAAGAATTTCTTTATTTTGTGAAGTTTCAAAGAGCTACTACAAACCATGTTGGATTTAGAGTTCCAAATTCATCTATCTATATAGGAGAGAACAGAGGGAAACCTAAATATAAAAACTGCTACTGTAGACGAAAGCTTCAAACTAGAAGAACAAAATTTGGTGAGCCAAGTGGGATTTGTGTACTGATCATTACCACCAAGTATCATCAAGATTGGGAGAAAAACATATATGCTGGTATTTCGGAAACTTGTAATTTCTTAGAAGCTTGGATACCCCTCTCAATGAAAGTGCTTTTCCACAGTCTGTGCCTAGGGCTACTTGAAGAGGAAACAAACCATAGAGACAAAACTGAGAACTCCTTTATTTTGTCAAGTTTCAAAGAGCTACTAAAAACCATGTTGGATTTAGAGTTCCAAATTCATCTATCTATATAGTTGAGAACAAAGGGAAACCTAAATATAAAAACTGCTACTGTAGACGAACGCTTCAACCTAGAAGAACAAAATTTGGTGAGCCAAGTGGGATTTGTGTACTGATCATTACCACCAAGTATCATCAAGATTGGGTGAAAAAATATTTGCTGGTATTTCGGAAACTCGTAATTTCTTAGAAGCTTGGCAACCCCTCTCAATGAAAGTGCTTTTCCTCAGTCTGTGCCTAGGGCTACTTGAAGAGGAAACAAACCATAGAGACAAAACAGAGAACTCCTTTATTTTGTCACGTTTCAAAGAGCTACTACAAACCATGTTGGATTTAGAGTTCCAAATTCATCTATCTATATAGGAGAAAACAGAGGGAAACCTAAATATAAAAACTGCTACTGTAGACGAACGCTTCAACCTAGAAGAACAAAATTTGGAGAGCCAAGTGGGATCTGTGTACTGATCATTACCACCAAGTATCATCAAGATTGGGTGAAAAAATATTTGCTGGTATTTCGGAAACTCGTTATTTCTTAGAAGCTTGGCAACCCCTCTCAATGAAAGTGCTTTTCCTCAGTCTGTGCTTAGGGCTACTTAAAGAAGAAACAAACCATAGAGACAAAACTGAGAACTTTTTTATTTTGTCAAGTTTCAAAGAGCTACTAAAAACCATGTTGGATTTAGAGTTCCAAATTCATCTGTCTAAATAGGAGAGAACAGAGGGAAACCTAAATATAAAAACTGCTACTGTAGACGAATGCTTCAACCTAGAAGAACAAAATTTGGTGAGCAAAGTGGGATTTCTGTACTGATCATTACCACCAAGTATCATCAAGATTGGGTGAAAAAATATTTGCTGGTATTTCAGAAACTCGTTATTTCTTAGAAGCTTGGCAACCCATCTCAATGAAATGGCTTGACAGTCTGTGCCTTGGGCTACTTGAAGACGAAACAAACCATAGAGACAAAACAGAGAACTTCTTTATTTTGTCAAGTTTCAAAGAGCTACTACAAACCATGTTGGATTTAGAGTTCCAAATTCATCTATCTATATAGGAGAGAACAGAGGGAAACCTAAATATAAAAACTGCTACTGTAGACGAACGCTTCAACCTAGAAGAACAGAATTTGGTGAGCCAAGTGGGATTTGTGTACTGATCTTCAGCAACAAGTATCATCAAGATTGGCTGAAAAAATATTTGCTGGTATTTCGGAAACTCGTAATTTCTTAGAAGCTTGGCAACCCATCTCAATGAAAGTGCTTTTCCACAGTCTGTGCCTAGGGCTTATTGAAGAGGAAACAAACCATAGAAACAAAACTGAGAACTCCTTTATTTTGTCAAGTTTCGAAGAGCTACTACAAACCATGTTGGATTTAGAGTTCCAAATTCATCCATCTATATAGGAGAGAACAGAGGGAAACCTAAATATAAAAACTGCTACTGTAGACGAAAGCTTCAAACTAGAAGAACAAAATTTGGTGAGCCAAGTGGGATTTGTGTACTGATCATTACCACCAATTAACATCAAGATTGGGTGAAAAAATATTTGCTGGTATTTCGGAAACTCGTTATTTCTTAGAAGCTTGGCAACCCCTCTCAATGAAAGTGCTTTTCCACAGTCTGTGCCTAGGGCTACAAGAAGAGGAAACAAACCATACAGACAAAACTGAGAACTCCTTTATTTTGTGAAGTTTCAAAGAGCTAGTACAAACCATGTTGGATTTAGAGTTCCAAATTCATCTATCTATATAGGAGAGAACAAAGGGAAACCTAAATAAAAAACTGCTACTGTAGACGAACGCTTCAACCTAGAAGAACAAAATTTGGTGAGCCAAGTGGGATTTGTGTACTGATCATTACCACCAAGTATCATCAAGATTGGGTGAAAAAATATTTGCTGGTATTTCGGAAACTCATAATTTCTTAGAAGCTTGCCAACCCCTCTCAATGAAACTGCTTTTCCTCAGTCTGTGCCTAGGGCTACTTGAAGAGGAAACAAACCATTGAGACAAAACAGAGAACTCCTTTATTTTGTCACGTTTCAAAGAGCTACTATAAACCATGTTGGATTTAGACTTCCAAATTCATCTATCTATATAGGAGAAAACAGAGGGAAACCTAAATATAAAAACTGCTACTGTAGACGAACGCTTCAACCTAGAAGAACAAAATTTGGTGAGCCAAGTGGGATTTGTGTACTGATCTTCAGCAACAAGTATCATCAAGATTGGCTGAAAAAATATTTGCTGGTATTTCGGAAACTCGTAATGTCTTAGAAGCTTGGCAACCCCTGTCAATGAAAGTGCTTTTCCACAGTCTGTGCCTAGGGCTACTTGAAGAGGAAACAAATCATAGAGACAAAACTGAGAACTCCTTTATTTTGTCAAGTTTCAAAGTGCTACTAAAAACCATGTTGGATTTAGAGTTCCAAATTCATCTGTCTAAATAGGAGAGAACAGAGGGAAACCTAAATATAAAAACTGCTACTGTAGACGAATGCTTCAACCTAGAAGAACAAAATTTGGTGAGCAAAGTGGGATTTCTGTACTGATCATTACCACCAAGTATCATCAAGATTGGGTGAAAAAATATTTGCTGGTATTTCGGAAACTCGTTATTTCTTAGAAGCTTGGCAACCCCTCTCAATGAAAGTGCTTTTCCACAGTCTGTGCCTAGGGATTATTGAAGAGGAAAGAAACCATAGAAACAAAACTGAGAACTCCTTTATTTTGTCAACTTTCAAGGAGCTACTACAAACCATGTTGGATTTAGAGTTCCAAATTCATCTATCTATATAGGAGAGAACAGAGGGAAACCTAAATATAAAAACCGCTACTGTAGACGAAAGCTTCAAACTAGAAGAACAAAATTTGGTGAGCCAAGTGGAATTTGTGTACTGATCATTAGCAACAAGTATCATCAATATTGGGTGAAAAAATATTTGCTGGTATTTCGGAAACTCGTTATTTCTTAGAAGATTGGCAACCCCTCTCAATGAAAGTGCTTTTCCACAGTCTGTGCCTAGGGCTACTTGAAGAGGAAACAAACCATAGAGACAAAACTGAGAACTCCTTTATTTTGTCAAGTTTCAAAGAGCTACTACAATCCATGTTGGATTTAGAGTTCCATATTCATCTATCTATATAGGAGAGAACAGAGAGAAACCTAAATATAAAAACTGCTACTGTAGATGAACGCTTCAACCTAGAAGAACAAAATTTGGTGAGCAAAGTGGGATTTGTGGACTGATCCTTACCACCAAGTATCATCAAGATTGGGTGAAAAAATATTTGCTGGTATTTCGGAAATTCGTAATTTCTCAGAAGCTTGGCAACCCCTCTCAATGAAAGTGCTTTTCCACAGTCTATGCCTAGGGCTACTTGAAGAGGAATCAAACCATAGAGACAAAACTGAGAACTCCTCTATTTTGTCAAGTTTCAAAGAGCTACTACAAACCATGTTGGATTTAGAGTTCCAAATTCATCTATCTATATATGAGAGAACACAGTGAAACCTAAATATAAAAACTGCTACTGTAGACGAACGCTTCAACCTAGAAGAACAAAATTTGGTGAGAAAAGTGGGATTTGTGTACTGATCATTACGACAAAGTATCATCAAGATTGGGTGAAAAAATATTTGCTGGTATTTCGGAAACTCGTTAATTCTTAGAAGCTTGGCAACCCCTCTCATTGAAAGTGCTTTTCCACAGTCTGTGCCTAGGGCTACTTGAAAAGGAAACAAACCAAAGAGACAAAAATGAGAACTCCTTTATTTTGTCAAGTTTCAAAGAGCTACTACAATCCATGTTGGATTTAGAGTTCCAAATTCATCTATCTATAGAGGAGAGAACAGAGGGAAACCTAAATATAGAAACTGCTACTGTAGACGAACGCTTCAACCTAGAAGAACAAAATTTGGTGAGCCAAGTGGGATTTGTGTACTGATCATTACGACAAAGTATCATCAAGATTGGGTGAAAAAATATTTGCTGGTATTTCGGAAACTCGTTAATTCTTAGAAGCTTGGCAACCCCTCTCAATGAAAGTGCTTTTCCTCAGTCTGTGCCTAGGGCTAATTAAAGAGGAAACAAATCATAGAGACAAAACTGAGAACTCCTTTATTTTGTCAAGTTTCAAAGAGCTACTACAAACCATGTTGGATTTAGAGTTCAAAATTCATCTATCTATATAGGAGAGAACAGAGGGAAACCTAAATATAAAAACTGCTACTGTAGACGAACGCTTCAACCTAGAAGAACAGAATTTGGTGAGCCAAGTGGGATTTGTGTACTGATCTTCAGCAACAAGTATCATCAAGATTGGCTGAAAAAATATTTGCTGGTATTTCGGAAACTCGTAATTTCTTAGAAGCTTGGCAACCCCTCTCAATGAAAGTGCTTTTCCACAGTCTGTGCCTAGGGCTACTTGAAGAGGAAACAAATCATAGAGACAAAACTGAGAACTCCTTTATTTTGTCAAGTTTCATAGTGCTACTAAAAACCATGTTGGATTTAGAGTTCCAAATTCACCTGTCTAAATAGGAGAGAACAAAGGGAAACCTAAATATAAAAACTGCTACTGTAGACGAATGCTTCAACCTAGAAGAACAAAATTTGGTGAGCAAAGTGGGATTTCTTTACTGATCATTACCACCAAGTATCATCAAGATTGGGTGAAAAAATATTTGCTGGTATTTCGGAAACTCGTTATTTCTTAGAAGCTTGGCAACCCATCTCAATGAAAGTGCTTCCACAGTCTGTGCCTTAGGCTACTTGAGGACGAAACAAAGCATAGAGACAAAACTGAGAACTCCTTTATTTTGTCAAGTTTCAAAGAGCTACTACAATCCATGTTGGAATTAGAGTTCCAAATTCATCTATCTATATAGGAGAGAACAGAGAGAAACCTAAATATAAAAACTGCAACTGTAGACGAACGCTTCAACTTAGAAGAACAAAATTTGGTGAGCCAAGTGGGATTTGTGTACTGATCATTAGCAACAAGTATCATGAAGATTGGGTGAAAAAATATTTGCTGGTATTTCGGAAACTCGTTATTTCTTAGAAGCTAGGCAACCCCTCTCAATGAAAGTGCTTTTCCACAGTCTGTGCCTAGGGCTTATTGAAGAGGAAAGAAACCATAGAAACAAAACTGAGAACTCCTTTATTTTGTCAAGTTTCAAGGAGCTACTACAAACCATGTTGGATTTAGAGTTCCAAATTCATCTATCTATATAGGAGAGAACAGAGGGAAACCTAAATATAAAAACCGCTACTGTAGACGAAAGCTTCAAACTAGAAGAACAAAATTTGGTGAGCCAAGTGGAATTTGTGTACTGATCATTAGCAACAAGTATCATCAATATTGGGTGAAAAAATATTTGCTGGTATTTCGGAAACTCGTTATTTCTTAGAAGATTGGCAACCCCTCTCAATGAAAGTGCTTTTCCACAGTCTGTGCCTAGGGCTACTTGAAGAGGAAACAAACCATAGAGACAAAACTGAGAACTCCTTTATTTTGTCAAGTTTCAAAGAGCTACTACAATCCATGTTGGATTTAGAGTTCCATATTCATCTATCTATATAGGAGAGAACAGAGAGAAACCTAAATATAAAAACTGCTACTGTAGATGAACGCTTCAACCTAGAAGAACAAAATTTGGTGAGCAAAGTGGGATTTGTGGACTGATCCTTACCACCAAGTATCATCAAGATTGGGTGAAAAAATATTTGCTGGTATTTCGGAAATTCGTAATTTCTCAGAAGCTTGGCAACCCCTCTCAATGAAAGTGCTTTTCCACAGTCTATGCCTAGGGCTACTTGAAGAGGAATCAAACCATAGAGACAAAACTGAGAACTCCTCTATTTTGTCAAGTTTCAAAGAGCTACTACAAACCATGTTGGATTTAGAGTTCCAAATTCATCTATCTATATACGAGAGAACACAGTGAAACCTAAATATAAAAACTGCTACTGTAGACGAACGCTTCAACCTAGAAGAACAAAATTTGGTGAGCCACGTGGGATTTGTGTACTGATCATTACCACCAATTATCATCAAGATTGGGTGAAAAAATATTTGCTGGTATTTCGGAAACTCGTTATTTCTTAGAAGCTTGGTAACCCCTCTCAATGAAAGTGCTTTTCCACAGTCTGTGCCTAGGGCTACTTGAAAAGGAAACAAACCAAAGAGACAAAAATGAGAACTCCTTTATTTTGTCAAGTTTCAAAGAGCTACTACAATCCATGTTGGATTTAGAGTTCCAAATTCATCTATCTATAGAGGAGAGAACAGAGGGAAACCTAAATATAAAAACTGCTACTGTAGACGAACGCTTCAACCTAGAAGAACAAAATTTGGTGAGCCAAGTGGGATTTGTGTACTGATCATTACGACAAAGTATCATCAAGATTGGGTGAAAAAATATTTGCTGGTATTTCGGAAACTCGTTAATTCTTAGAAGCTTGGCAACCCCTCTCAATGAAAGTGCTTTTCCTCAGTCTGTGCCTAGGGCTAATTAAAGAGGAAACAAATCATAGAGACAAAACTGAGAACTCCTTTATTTTGTCAAGTTTCAAAGAGCTACTACAAACCATGTTGGATTTAGAGTTCAAAATTCATCTATCTATATAGGAGAGAACAGAGGGAAACCTAAATATAAAAACTGCTACTGTAGACGAACGCTTCAACCTAGAAGAACAGAATTTGGTGAGCCAAGTGGGATTTGTGTACTGATCTTCAACAACAAGTATCATCAAGATTGGCTGAAAAAATATTTGCTGGTATTTCGGAAACTCGTAATTTCTTAGAAGCTTGGCAACCCCTCTCAATGAAAGTGCTTTTCCACAGTCTGTGCCTAGGGCTACTTGAAGAGGAAACAAATCATAGAGACAAAACTGAGAACTCCTTTATTTTGTCAAGTTTCATAGTGCTACTAAAAACCATGTTGGATTTAGAGTTCCAAATTCATCTGTCTAAATAGGAGAGAACAAAGGGAAACCTAAATATAAAAACTGCTACTGTAGACGAATGCTTCAACCTAGAAGAACAAAATTTGGTGAGCAAAGTGGGATTTCTTTACTGATCATTACCACCAAGTATCATCAAGATTGGGTGAAAAAATATTTGCTGGTATTTCGGAAACTCGTTATTTCTTAGAAGCTTGGCAACCCATCTCAATGAAAGTGCTTCCACAGTCTGTGCCTTAGGCTACTTGAAGACGAAACAAAGCATAGAGACAAAACTGAGAACTCCTTTATTTTGTCAAGTTTCAAAGAGCTACTACAATCCATGTTGGAATTAGAGTTCCAAATTCATCTATCTATATAGGAGAGAACAGAGAGAAACCTAAATATAAAAACCGCTACTGTAGACGAAAGCTTCAAACTAGAAGAACAAAATTTGGTGAGCCAAGTGGGATTTGTGTACTGATCATTAGCAACAAGTATCATCAATATTGGGTGAAAAAATATTTGCTGGTATTTCGGAAACTCGTTATTTCTTAGAAGATTGGCAACCCCTCTCAATGAAAGTGCTTTTCCACAGTCTGTGCCTAGGGCTACTTGAAGAGGAAACATACCATAGAGACAAAACTGAGAACTCCTTTATTTTGTCAAGTTTCAAAGAGCTACTACAATCCATGTTGGATTTAGAGTTCCAAATTCATCTATCTATAGAGGAGAGAACAGAGGGAAACCTAAATATAAAAACTGCTACTGTAGAAGAACGCTTCAACCTAGAAGAACAAAATTTAGTGAGCCAAGAGGGATTTGTGTACTGATCATTACCACCAAGTATCATCAAGTTTGGGTGAAAAAATATTTGCTGGTATTTCGAAAACTTGTAATTTCTTAGAAGATTGGATACCCCTCTCAATGAAAGTGCTTTTCCACAGTCTGTGCCTAGGGCTACATGAAGAGGAAACAAACCATAGAAACAAAATTGAGAACTCCTTTATTTTGTCAAGTTTCAAAGAGCTACTACAAACCATGTTGGATTTAGAGTTCCAAATTCATCTATCTATATATGAGAGAACAGAGTGAAACCTAAATATAAAAAGTGCTACTGTAGACGAACGCTTCAACCTAGAAGAACAAAATTTGGTGAGCCTAGTGGGATTAGTGTACTGATCATTACCACCAAGTATCATCAAGTTTGTTTGAAAAAATATTTGCTGGTATTTCGGAAACTCGTTATTTCTTAGAAGCTTGGCAACCCCTCTCAATGAAAGTACTTTTCCACAGTCTGTGCCTAGGGCTACTGAAGAGGAAACAAACCATAGAGACAAAACTGAGAACTCCTTTATTTTTTCAAGTTTCAAAGAGCTACTACAAACGATGTTGGATTTAGAGTTCCAAATTCATCTATCTACATAGGAGAGAACAGAGGGAAACCTAAATATAAAAACTGCTATTGTAGATGAACGCTTCAACCTAGAAGAACAAAATATCGTGAGCCAAGTAGGATTTGTGTACTGATCATTACCACCAAGTATCATCAAGATTGGGTGAAAAAATATTTGCTGGTATTTTGGAAACTCGTTATTTCTTAGAAGCTTGGTGTACCCATCTCAATGAAAGTGCTTTCCACAGTCTGTGCCTAGGGCTACTTGAAGAGGAAACAAACCATAGAGACAAAACTGAGAACTCCTTTATTTTGTCAAGTTTCAAAGAGCTACTACTATCCATGTTGGATTTAGAGTTCCAAATTCATCTATCTATATAGGAGAGAACAGAGAGAAACCTAAATATAAAAACTGCTACTGTAAACGAACGCTTCAACCTAGAAGAACAAAATTTGGTGAGCCAAGTGGGATTTGTGTACTGATCATTACCACCAAGTATCATCAAGATTGGGTGAAAAAATATTTGCTGGTGTTTCGGAAACTTGTAATTTCTTAGAAAATGGCAACCACGCTCAGTGAAAGTGCTTTTCCACAGTCTGTGCATAGGGCTACTTGAAGAGGAAACAAACCATAGAGACAAAATTGAGAAAACCTTTATTTTGTCAAGTTCCAAAGAGCTACTACAAACCATGTTGGATTTAGTGTTCCACATTCATCTATCTATATATGAGAGAACAGAGTGAAACCTAAATATTAAAACTGCTACTGTAGACGAACGCTTCAACCTAGAAGAACAAAATTTGGTGAGCCAAGTGGGATTTGTGTACTGATCATTACCACCAAGTATCATCAAGATTGGGTGAAAAAATATTTGCTGGTATTTCGGAAACTTGTTATTTCTTAGAAGCTTGGCAACCCCTCTAAATGAAAGGGCTTTTCCACATTCTGTGCCTAGGGCTACTTGAAGAGGAAACAAACCATAGAGAGAAAACGGAGAACTCCTTTATTTTGTCAAGTTTCAAAGAGCTACTATAAACCCTGTTGGATTTAGAGTTCCTAATTCATCTATCTATATATGAGAGAACAGAGTGAAACCTAAAAATAAAAACTGCTACTGTAGACGAACGCTTCAACCTAGAAGAACAAAATTTGGTGAGCCAAGTGGGATCTGTGTACTGATCATTACCACCAAGTATCATCAAGATTGGTTGAAAAAATTTTCGCTTGTATTTCGGAAACTCGTTATTTCTTAGAAGCTTGGCAACCCCTCTAAATGAAAGGGCTTTTCCACATTCTGTGCCTAGGGCTACTTGAAGAGGAAACAAACCATAGAGACAAAACTGAGAACTCCTTTATTTTGTCAAGTTTCAAAGAGCTACTACAATCCATGTTGGATTTAGAGTTCCAAATTCATCTATCTATATAGGAGAGAATGGAGAGAAACCTAAATATAAAAACAGCTACTGTAGACGAACGCTTCAACCTAGAAGAACAAAATTTGGTGAGCCTAGTGGGATTTGTGTACTGATCATTACCACCAAGTATCATCAAGATTGGGTGAAAAAATATTTGCTGGTATTTCGGATACTTGTAATTTCTTAGAAGCCTGGAAACCACTCTCAATGAAAGTGCTTTTCCACAGTCTGTGCCTATGGCTACTTGAAGAGGAAACAAAACATAGAAACAAAACTGAGAACTCCTTTATTTTGTCAAGTTTCAAAGAGCTACTACAAACCATGTTGGATTTAGAGTTCCAAATTCATCTATCTATACAGGAGAAAACAGAGGGAAACCTAAATATAAAAACTAATATTGTAGACGAACGTTTCAACCTAGAAGAACAAAATTTGGTGAGCCAAGTGGGATTTGTGTACTGATCATTACCACCAAGTATCATCAAGATTGGGTGAAAAAATATTTGCTGGTGTTTCGGAAACTTGTAATTTCTTAGAACCTTGGCAACCACTCTCAATGAAAGTGCTTTTCCACAGTCTGTGCCTAGGGCTACTTGAAGAGGAAACAAACCATAGAGACAAAACTGAGAACTCCTTTATTTTGTCACGTTTCAAAGAGCTACTACTATCCATGTTGGATTTAGAGTTCCAAATTCATCTATCTATATAGGCGAGAACAGAGAGAAACCTAAATATAAAAATTGCTACTGTAAACGAACGCTTCAACCTAGAAAAACAAAATTTGGTGAGCCAAGTGGGATTTGTGTACTGATCATTACCACCTAGTATCATCAAGATTGGGTGAAAAAATATTTGCTGGTGTTTCGGAAACTTGTAATTTCTTAGAAATTGGCAACCACGCTCCGTGAAAGTGCTTTTCCACAGTCTGTGCATAGGGCTACTTGAAGAAAAAACAAACCATAGAGACAAAATTGAGAAAACCTTTATTTTGTCAAGTTCCTAAGAGCTACTACAAACCATGTTGGATTTAGTGTTCCAAATTCATCTATCTATATATGAGAGAACAGAGTGAAACCTAAATATAAAAACTGCTACTGTAGACGAACGCTTAAACCTAGAAGAACAAAATTTGGTGAGCCAAGTGGGATTTGTGTACTGATCATTACCACCAAGTATCATCAAGATTGGGTGAAAAAATATTTGCTGGTATTTCGGAAACTCGTTATTTCTTAGAAGCTTGGCAACCCCTCTAAATGAAAGTGCTTTTCCACATTCTGCGCCTAGGGCTACTTGAAGAGAAAACAAACCATAGAGAGAAAACTGAGAACTCCTTTATTTTGTCAAGTTTCAAAGAGCTACTATAAACCCTGTTGGATTTAGAGTTCCTAATTCATCTATCTATATATGAGAGAACAGAGTGCAACCTAAATATAAAAACTGCTACTGTAGACGAACGCTTCAACCTAGAAGAACAAAATTTGGTGAGCCAAGTGGGATCTGTGTACTGATCATTACCACCAAGTATCATCAAGATTGGTTGAAAAAATTTTTGCTGGTATTTCGGAGAGTTGTAATTTCTTAGAAGCCTGGCAACCACTCTCAATGAAAGTGCTTTTCCACAGTCTGTGCCTATGGCTACTTGAAGAGGAAACAAAACATAGAAACAAAACTGAGAACTCCTTTATTTTGTCAAGTTTCAAAGAGCTACTACAAACCATGTTGGATTTAGAGTTCCAAATTCATATATCTATATAGGACAGAACAGAGGGAAACCTAAATATAAAAACTGCTTCTGTAGACGAACTCTTAAACCTAGAAGAACAAAATTTGGTGAGCCAAGTGGGACTTGTGTACTGATCATTACCACCAAGTATCATCAAGATTGGGTGAAAAAGTATTTGCTGGTATTTCGGAAACTCGTTATTTCTTAGAAGCTTGGCAACCCCTCTCAATGAAAGTGCTTTTCCACAGTGTTTGCCTAGGGCTACTTGAAGAGGAAACAATCCATAGGGAAAAAACTGAGAACTCCTTTATTTTGTCAAGTTCCAAAGAGCTAGTACAAACCATGTTGGATTTAGAGTTCCAAATTCATCTATCTATACAGGAGAGAACAGAGGGAAACCTAAATATAAAAACTCCTACTGTAGACGAACGCTTCAACCTTGAAGAACAAAATTTGGTGAGCCAAGTGGGATTTGTGTACTGATCATTACCACCAAGTATCATCAAGATTGGGTGAAAAAATATTTGCTGGTATTTTGGAAACTCGTTATTTCTTAGAAGCTTGGCAACCCCACTAAATGAAAGTGCTTTTCCACATTCTGTGCCTAGGGCTACTTGAAGAGGAAACAAACCATAGAGAGAAAACTGAGAACTCCTTTATTTTGTCAAGTTTCAAAGAGCTACTACTATCCATGTTGGATTTAGAGTTCCAAATTCATCTATCTATATAGGAGAGAACAGAGAGAAACCTAAATATAAAAACTGCTACTGTAAACGAACGCTTCAACCTAGAAGAACAAAATTTGGTGAGCCAAGTGGGATTTGTGTACTGATCATTACCACCTAGTATCATCAAGATTGGGTGAAAAAATATTTGCTGGTGTTTCGGAAACTTGTAATTTCTTAGAAATTGGCAACCACGCTCAAGGAAAGTGCTTTTCCACAGTCTGTGCCTAGGGCTACTTGAAGAGGAAACAAACCATAGAGACAAAATTGAGAAAACCTTTATTTTGTCAAGTTCCAAAGAGCTACTACAAACCATGTTGGATTTAGTGTTCCAAATTCATCTATCTATATATGAGAGAACAGAGTGAAACCTAAATATAAAAACTGCTACTGTAGACGAACGCTTCAACCTAGAAGAACAAAATTTGGTGAGCCAAGTGGGATTTGTGTACTGATCATTACCACCAAGTGTCATCAAGATTGGGTGAAAAAATATTTGCTGGTACTTCGGAAACTCGTTATTTCTTAGAAGCTTGGCAACCCCTCTAAATGAAAGTGCTTTTCCACATTCTGTTCCTAGGGCTACTTGAAGAGGAAACAAACCATAGAGAGAAAACTGAGAACTCCTTTATTTTGTCAAGTTTCAAAGAGCTACTATAAACCCTGTTGGATTTAGAGTTCCTAATTCATCTATCTATATATGAGAGAACAGAGTGAAACCTAAATATAAAAACTGCTACTGTAGACGAACGCTTCAACCGAGAAGAACAAAATTTGGTGAGCCAATTGGGATCTGTATACTGATCATTACCACCAAGTATCATCAAGATAGGTTGAAAAAATTTTTGCTGGTATTTCGGAAACTCGTTATTTCTTAGAAGCTTGGCAACCCCTCTCAATGAAAGTGCTTTTCCACAGTCTGTGCCTAGGGCTACTTGAAGATGAATCAAACCATAGAGAGAAAACTGAGAACTCCTTTATTTTTTCAAGTTTCAAAGAGCTACTAAAAACCATGTTGGATTTAGAGTTCCAAATTCATCTATCTATATGGGAGAGAACAGAGAGAAACCTAAATATAAAAACAGCTACTGTAGACGAACGCTTCAACCTAGAAGAACAAAATTTGGTGAGCCTAGTTGGATTTGTGTACTGATCATTACCACCAAGTATCATCAAGATTGGGTGAAAAAATATTGCTGGTATTTCGGAAACTTGTAATTTCTTAGAAGCCTGGCAACCCCTCTCAATGAAAGTGCTTTACACAGTCTGTGCCTAGGGCTACAAGAAGAGGAAACAAACCATACAGACAAAACTGAGAACTCCTTTATTTTGTGAAGTTTCAAAGAGCTACTACAAACCATGTTGAATTTAGAGTTCCCAATTCATCTATCTATATAGGAGAGAACCGAGGGAAACCTAAATATAAAAACTGCTACTGTAGACGAACGCTTCAACCTAGAAGAACAAAATTTGGTGAGCCAAGTGGGATTTGTGTACTGATCATTACCACCAAGTATCATCAAGATTGGGTGAAAAAATATTTGCTGGTATTTCGGAAACTCGTAATTTCTTAGAAGCTTGGCAACCCCTCTCAATGAAAGTGCTTTTCCTCAGTCTGTGCCTAGGGCTACTTGAAGAGGAAACAAACCATAGAGACAAAACAGAGAACTCCTTTATTTTGTCACGTTTCAAAGACCTACTACAAACCATGTTGGATTTAGAGTTCCAAATTCATCTATCTATATAAGAGAAAACAGAGGGAAACCTAAATATAAAAACTGCTACTGTAGACGAATGCTTCAACCTAGAAGAACAAAATTTGGTGAGCAAAGTGGGATTTGTGTACTGATCCTTACCACCAAGTATCATCAAGATTGGGTGAAAAAATATTTGCTGGTATTTCGGAAATTTTTAATTTCTCAGAAGCTTGGCAACCCCTCTCAATGAAAGTGCTTTTCCACAGTCTGTGCCTAGGGCTACTTGAAGATGAATCAAACCATAGAGACAAAACTGAGAACTCCTTCATTTTGTCAAGTTTCAAAGAGCTACTAAAAACCATTTTGGATTTAGAGTTCCAAATTCATCTATTTATATATGAGAGAACAGAGTGAAACCTAAATATAAAAACTGCTACTGTAGACGAACGCTTCAACCTAGAAGAACAAAATTTGGTGAGCCAAGTGGGATTTGTGTACTGATCATTACCACCAATTATCATCAAGATTGGGTTGAAAAAATATTTGCTGGTATTTCG
>NW_027514964.1:0-103283 GCF_048772815.1 Callospermophilus lateralis | reverse complement strand
AACTTGACAAAATGAAGTAGTTCTAAGTTCTATCTCTATGGTTTGTTTCCTCTTGAAGTACCCCATGCAGAGACTGGCGAAAAACAGTTTCTTTTGAAAGGGGTTGCCCAGCTTCCAAAAAACTACTAGTTTGATGAAATCTCAGCAAACATTTTTTCACCAAATCTTGATGATACTTGGTGGTAATGATAAGTTCACTAAGCCCACTTCGCTGCCCAATTTTCACTCTTCTAGGCTCAAGCATTCGTTTCCAGTAACAGTTTGAATTTTTAGGTTTCACTCTGTTTTCTCCTACATAGATAGCTGTGTTTGGAATTCTAAATCAAACACGGTTTGTGCTAGCTCCTTGAAACTTGACAAAATGAAGTAGTTCTAAGTTGTATCTTTATGGTTTGTTTCCTCTTGAAGTACCCCATGTAGAGACTGGCAAAAAGCACTTTCATTTGAAAGTGGTTGCGAAGCTTCCAAAAAAATTCAAGTTTTCTGAAATCTCAGCAAACATTTTTTCACCAAATCTTGATGATACTAAGTGGTAATGATCAGTTCACTAAGCCCACTTGGCTGCCAAATTTTCACTCTTCTAGGTTCAAGGGTTCGTTTCCACTAACACTTTGAATTTTTAGGTTTCACTCTGTTTTCTGCTATATAGATAGATGTGTTTGAAACTCTAAATCAAACACGGTTTGTGCTAGCTCCTTGAAACTTGACCAAATGAAGTAGTTCTAAGTTCTATCTCTATGGTTTGTTTCCTCTTGAAGTACCCCATGCAGAGACTGGCGAAAAACACTTTCGTTTGAAAGGGGTTGCCAAGCTTCCAAAAAACTACTAGTTTGCTTAAATCTCAGCAAACATTTTTTCACCAAATCTTGATGATACTTGGTGGTAATGATCAGTTCACTAATCCCACCGCTGCCCAATTTTTATTCGTCTAGGTTAAAGGATTCGGTTCCAGTAACACTTTGAATTTTTAGGTTTCACTCTGTTTTCTCCTACATAGATAGCTGTGTTTGGAATTCTAAATCAAACACGGTTTGTGCTAGCTCCTTGAAACTTGACCAAATGAACTAGTTCTAAGTTCTATCTCTATGGTTTTTTTCCTCTTGAAGTACCCATGCAGAGACTGGCAAAAAACACTTTCATTTGAAAGGGGTTGCCCAGCTTCCAAAAAACTACTAGTTTGCTGAAATCTCAGCAAACATTTTTTCACCAAATCTTGATGATACTTGGTGGTAATAATCAGTTCACTAAGCCCACTTGGCTGCCCAATTTTCACTCTTCTAGGTTCAAGCGTTCGTTTCCAGTAACACTTTGAATTTTTAGGTTTCACTCTGTTTTCTGCTATATAGATAGATGTGTTTGAAACTCTAAATCAAACACGGTTTGTGCTAGCTCCTTGAAACTTGACCAAATGAAGTAGTTCCAAGTTCTATCTCTATGGTTTGTTTCCTCTTGAAGTACCCCATGCAGAGACTGGCGGAAAACACTTTCGTTTGAAAGGGGTTGCCAAGCTTCCAAAAAACTACTAGTTTGCTGAAATCTCAGCAAACATTTTTTCACCAAATCTTGATGATACTTGGTGGTAATGATCAGTTCAATAAGCCCACTTGGCTGCCCAATTTTCACTCTTCTAGGTTCAAGCATTCGTTTCCAGTAACACTTTGAATTTTTAGGTTTCATTCTGTTTTCTGCTATATAGATAGATGTGTTTGAAACTCTAAATCAAACACGGTTTGTGCTAGCTCCTTGAAACTTGACCAAATAAAGTAGTTCTAAGTTCTATCTCTATGGTTTGTTTCCTCTTGAAGTAACCCATGCAGAGACTGCCGAAAAACACTTTCGTTTGAAAGGGGTTGCCAAGCTTCCAAAAAACTACTAGTTTGCTGAAAACTCAGCAAACATTTTTTCACCAAAACTTAATGATACTTGGTGGTAATGATCAGTTCAATAAGCCCACTTGGCTACCCAATTTTCACTCTTCTAGGTTGAAGCATTCGCTTCCAGTAACAGTTTGAAATTTTAGGTTTCACTCTGTTTTCTGCTATATAGATAGATGTGTTTGAAACTCTAAATCAAACACGGATTGTGCTAGCTCCTTGAAACTTGACGAAATAAAGTAGTTCTAAGTTCTATCTCTATGGTTTGTTTCCTGTTGAAGTACCCCATGCAGAGACTGGCGAAAAACACTTTGGTTTGAAACTGGTTGCCAAGCTTCCAAAAAACTACTAGTTTGCTGAAATCTCAGCAAACATTTTTTCACCAAATCTTGATGATACTTGGTGGTAATGATCAATTCCCTAATCCCACTTGGCTGCAAAATTTTTATTCTTCTAGGTTGAAGCATTCGTTTCCAGTAACAGTTTGAATTTTTAAATTTCACTCTGTTTTCTCCTACATAGAAAGCTGTGTTTGGAATTCTAAATAAACACGGTTTGTGCTAGCTCCTTGAAACTTGACCAAATGAAGTAGTTCTAAGTTCTATCTCTATGGTTTGTTTCCTATTGAAGTACCCCATGCAGAGCCTGGTGAAAAACACTTTCGTTTGAAAGGGGTTGCCAAGCTTCCAAAAAACTACTAGTTTGCTGAAATCTCAGCAAACATTTTTTCACCAAATCTTAATGATACTTGGTGGTGATGATCAGTAAACTAATCCCACTTTGCTCCCCAGTTTTTATTCTTCTAGGTTGAAGCATTCGTTTCCAGTAACAGTTTTAATTTCTATGTTTCACTCTGTTTTCTCCTACATAGATAACTGTGTTTGGAATTCTAAATCAAACCACGGTTTGTGCTAGCTCTTTGAAACTTGACCAAATGAAGTAGTTCTAAGTTCTATCTCTATGGTTTGTTTCTTCTTGAAGTACCCCATGCAGAGACTGGCGAAAAACAGTTTCGTTTGAAAGGGGTTGCCAAGCTTCCAAAAACCTACTAGTTTGCTGAAATCTCAGCAAACATTTTTTCACCAAATCTTGATGATACTTGGTGGTAATGATCAGTTCATTAAGCCCTCTTGGCTGCCCAATTTTCACTCTACTAGGTTAAAGCGTTCGTTTCCAGTAACACTTTGAATTTTTAGGTTTCACTCTGTTTTCTGCTATATAGATAGATGTGTTTGAAACTCTAAATCAAACACGGTTTGTGCTAGCTCATTGACACTTGACCAAATGAAGTAGTTCTAGGTTCTATCTCTATGGTTTGTTTCCTCTTGAAGTACCCCATGCAGAGACGATCGAAAAACACTTTCGTTTGAAAGGGGTTGCCAAGCTTCCAAAAAACTACCAGTTTGCTGAAATCTCAGCAAACATTTTTTCACCAAATCTTGATGATACTTGGTGGTAATCATCAGTTCACTGAGCCCACTTGGCTGCCCAATTTTCACTCTTCAAGGTTCAAGCGTTCGTTTCCAGTAACACTTTGAATTTTAGGTTTCACTCTGTTTTCTGCTATATAGATAGATGTGTTTGAAACTCTAAATCAAACACGGTTTGTGCTAGCTCTTTGAAACTTGACCAAATGAAGTAGTTCCAAGTTCTATCTCTATGGTTTGTTTCCTCTTGAAGTACCCCATGCAGAGACTGGCGAAAAACACTTTCGTTTGAAAGGGGTTGCCAAGCTTCCAAAAAACTACTAGTTTGCTGAAATCTCAGCAAACATTTTTTCACCAAATCTTGATGATACTTCGTGGTAATGATCAGTTCACTAATCACACTTGGCTGCCCAATTTTTATTCTTCTAGGTTGAAGCATTCGTTTCCAGTAACAGTTTGAATTTCTAGGTTTCACTCTGTTTTCTCCTACATAGATAGCTGTGTTTGGAATTCTAAATCAAACACGGTTTGTGCTAGCTATTTGTAACTTGACCAAATGATGTAGTTCTAAGTTCTATCTCTATGGTTTGTTTCCTCTTGAAGTACCCCATGCAGAGACTGGCGAAAAACACTTTCGTTTGAAAGGGGTTGCCAAGCTTCCAAAAAACTACTAGTTTGCTGAAATCTCAGCAAACCTTTTTTCACCAAATCTTGATGATACTTCGTGGTAATGATAGGTTCACTAATCCACTTGGCTGCCCAATTTTTATTCTTCTAGGTTGAAGCGTTCGTTTCCAGTAACAGTTTGAATTTTTAGGTTTCACTCTGTTTTCTCCTACATAGATAGCTGTGTTTGGAATTCTAAATCAAACACGGTTTGTGCTAGCTCCTTGAAACTTGACCAAATGATGTAGTTCTAAGTTCTATCTCTATGGTTTGTTTCCTCTTGAAGTACCCCATGCAGAGACTGGCGAAAAACACTTTCATTTGAAAGGGGTTGCCAAGCTTCCAAAAAACTACTAGTTTGCTGAAATCTCAGCAAACATTTTTTCACCAAATCTTGATGATACTTGGTGGTAATGATCAGTTCACTAATCCCACTTGGCTCCCCAATTTTTATTCTTCTAGGTTGAAGCATTCGTTTCAAGTAACAGTTTGAATTTTTAGGTTTCACTCTGTTTTCTCCTACATAGATAGCTGTGTTTGGAATTCTAAATCAAACACGGTTTGTGCTATCTCCTTGAAACTTGACCAAATGTAGTAGTTCTAAGTTCTTTCTCTATGGTTTGTTTCCTCTTGAAGTACCCCATGCAGCGAGTGGCGAGAAACACTTTCGTTTGAAAGGGGTTGCCAAGCTTCCAAAAAACTACTAGTTTGCTGAAATCTCAGCAAACATTTTTTCACCAAATCTTGATGATACTTGGTGGTAATGATCAGTTCACTAAGCACTCTTGGCTGCCCAATTTTCTCTCTTCTTGGTTCAAGCGTTCGTTTCCAGTAACAGTTTGAATTTTTAGGTTTCACTCTGTTTTCTCCTACATAGATAGCTGTGTTTGGAATTCTAAATCAAACACGTTTTGTGCTAGCTCCTTGAAACATGACCAAATGAAGTAGTTCTAAGTTCTATGTCTATGGTTTGTTTCCTCTTGAAGTACCCCATGCAGAGACTGGCGAAAAACACTTTCGTTTGAAAGGGGTTGCCAAGCTTCCAAAAAACTACTAGTTTGCTGAAATCTCAGCAAACATTTTTTCACCAAATCTCGATGATACTTGGTGGTAATGATCAGTTCAATAAGCCCACTTGGCTGCGCACTTTTCACTCTTCAAGGTTCAAGCGTTCGTTTCCAGTAACACTTTAAATTTTTAGGTTTCACTCTGTTTTCTGCTATATAGATAGATGTGTTTGAAACTCTAAATCAAACACGGTTTGTGCTAGCTCCTTGAAACTTGACCAAATGAAGTAGTTCCAAGTTCTATCTCTGTGCTTTGTTTCCTCTGGAAGTACCCCATGCAGAGACTGGCGAAAAACACTTTGATTTGAAAGGGGTTGCCAAGCTTCCAAAAAACTACTAGTTTGCTGAAATCTCAGAAAATATTTTTTCACCAAATCTTGATGATACTTGCTGGTAATGATCAGTTCAATAATCCCACTTGTCTGCAAAATTTTCATTCTTCTAGGTTGAAGCATTCGTTTCCAGTAACAGTTTGAATTTTTAGGTTTCACTCTGTTTTTTCCTACATAGATAGCTGTCTTTGGAATTCTAAATCAAACACGCTTTTTGCTAGCTCCTTGAAACTTGACCCAATGAAGTAGTTCTAAGTTCTATCTCTATGGTTTGTTTTCTCTTGAAGTACCTCATGCAGAGACTGGCAAACCAGTTTCTTTGAAAGGGGTTGCCAAGCATCCAAAAAACTACTAGTTTGCTGAAATCTCAGCAAACATTTTTTCACCAAATCTTGATGATACTTGGTGGTAATGATCAGTTCACTAAGCCCACTTGGCTGTCCAATTTTTATTCCTCTAGGTTGAAGCATTCGTTTCCAGTAACAGTTTGAATTTTTAGGTTTCACTCTGTTTTCTCCTACATAGATAGCTGTGTTTGGAATTCTAAATCAAACACGGTTTGTGCTAGCTCCTTGAAACTTGACCAAATGAAGTAGTTCTAAGTTCTATCTCTATGGTTTTTTTCCTCTTGAAGTACCCCATGCAGAGCCTGGCGAAAAACACTTTCGTTTGAAAGGGGTTGCCAAGCTTCCAAAACACTACTAGTTTGCTGAAATCTCAGCAAAAATTTTTTCACCAAATCTTGATGATACTTGGTGGTAATGATCAGTTCACTAAGCCCACATGGCTGCCCAATTTTCACTCTTCTAGGATCAAGCATTCGTTTCCAGTAACAATTTGAATTTTTAGGTTTCACTCTGTTTTCTGCTACATAGATAGATGTGTTTGAAACTCTAAATCAAACACGGTTTGTGCTAGCTCCTTGAAACTTGACCAAATGTAGTAGTTCTAAGTTCTATCTCTATGGTTTGTTTCCTCTTGAAGTATCCCATGCAGAGACTGGCGAAAAATACTTTCGTTTGAAAGGGGTTGCCAAGCTTAAAAAAAAACTACTAGTTTGCTGAAATCTCAGCAAATATTTTTTCTCCAAATCTTGATGATACTTGGTGGTTATGATCAGTTCACTAAGCTCACTTCGCTGCCCAATTTTCAATCTTCTAAGTTCAAGCGTTCGTTTCCAGTAACACTTTGAATTTTTAGGTTTCACTCTGTTTTCTGCTATATAGATAGATGTGTTTGAAACTCTAAATCAACCACGGTTTGTGCAAGCTCCTTGAAACTTGACCAAATGAAGTAGTTCTAAGTTCTATCTCTATGATTTGTTTGCTCTTGAAGTATCCCATGCAGAGACTGGCGAAAAACACTTTCGTTTGAAAGGGGTTGTCAAGCTTACAAAAAACTACTAGTTTGCTGAAATCTCAGCAAACATTTTTTCACCAAATCTTGATGATCCTTGGTGGTAATGATCAGTTCAATAAGCCCACTTGGCTGCCCAATTTTCACTCTTCTAGGTTCAAGCGTTCGTTTCCAGTAACACTTTGAATTTTTAGGTTTCACTCTGTTTTCTGCTATATAGATAGATGTGTTTTAAACTCTAAATCAAACACGGTTTGTGCTAGCTCCTTGAAACTTGACCAAATAAAGTAGTTCTAAGTTCTATCTCTATGGTTTGTTTTCTCTTGAAGTACCCCATGCAGAGACTTGCGAAAAACACTTTGGTTTGAAAGGTGTTGCCAAGCTTCCAAAAAACTACTACTTTGCTGAAATCTCAGCAAACATTTTTTCACCAAATCTTGATGATACTTGGTGGTAATGATCAGTTCCCTAATCGCACTTGGCTGCAAAATTTTTATTCTTCTAGGTTGAAGCATTCGTTTCCAGTAACAGTTTGAATTTTTAGGTTTCACTCTGTTTTCTCCTACATAGATAGCTCTGTTTGGAATTCTAAATCAAACACGGTTTGTGCTAGCTCCTTGAATCTTGACAAAATGAAGTAGTTCTAAGTTCTATCTCTATGGTTTGTTTCCTCTTGAAATATCCCATGCAGAGACTGGCGAAAAACACTTTGTTTTGAAAGGGGTTGCCAAGCTTCCAAAAAACTACTAGTTTGCTGAAATCTCAGCAAACATTTTTTCACCAAATCTTGATGATACTTGGTGGTAATGATCAGTTCAATAAGCCCACTTGGCTGCCCAATTTTCACTCTTCTAGGTTCAAGCGTTCGTTTCCAGTAACACTTTGAATTTTTAGGTTTCACTCTGTTTTCTGCTATATAGATAGATGTGTTTGAAACTCTAAATCAAACACGGTTTGTGCTAGCTCCTTGAAACTTGACCAAATGAAGTAGTTCTAAGTTCTATCTCTATGGTTTGTTTCCTCTTGAAGTACCCCATGCAGAGACTGGCGAAAAACACTTTCGTTTGAAAGGGGTTGCCAAGCTTCCAAAAAACTACTAGTTTGCTGAAATCTCAGCAAAATTTTTTTCACCAAATCTTGATGATACTTGGTGGTAATGATCAGTTCACTAAGCCCACTTGGCTGCCCAATTTTCACTCTTCTAAGTTCAAACGATCGTTTCCAGTAACACTTTGAATTTTTAGGTTTCACTCTGTTTTCTGCTATATAGATAGATGTGTTTGAAACTCTAAATCAAACACGGTTTGTGCTAGCACTTTGAAACTTGACCAAATGAAGTAGTTCTAAGTTCTATTTCTATGGTTTGTTTCCTCTTGAAGTACCGCATGCAGAGCCTGGCGAAAAACACTTTCGTTTGAAAGGGGTTGCCAAGCTTCCAAAAAACTACTAGTTTGCTGAAATCTCAGCAAACATTTTTTCACCAAATCTTGATGATACTTGGTGGTAATGATCAGTTCACTAATCCCACTTGGCTCCCCAATTTTCCCTCTTCTTGGTTCAAGCGTTCGTTTCCAGTAACACTTTGAATTTTTAGGTTTCACTCTGTTTTCTCCTACATAGATAGCTGTGTTTGGAATTCTAAATCAAACACCGTTTGTGCTAGCTCCTTGAAACTTGACCAAATGAAGTAGTTCTAAGTTCTATCTCTTTGGTTTGTTTCCTCTTGAAGTACCCCATGCAGAGACTGGCGAAAAACACTTTCGTTTGAAAGGGTTGCCAAGCTTCCAAAAAACTACTACTTTGCTGAAATCTCAGCAAACATTTTTTCACCAAATCTTGATGATACTTGGTGGTAATGATCAGTTCACTAATCCCACTTGGCTGCCCAATTTTCTCTCTTCTGGTTCAAGTGTTCATTTCCAGTAACACTTTGAATTTTTAGGTTTCACTCTGTTTTCTACTACATAGATAGCTGTGTTTGGAATTCTAAATCAAACACGGTGTGTGCTTGCTCCTTGAAACTTGACCAAATGAAGTAGTTCTAAGTTCTATCTCTATGGTTTGTTTCCTCTTGAAGTACCCCATGCAGAGACTGGAGAAAAACACTTTCGTTTGAAAGGGGATGCCAAGCTTCCAAAAAACTACTAGTTTGCTGAAATCTCAGCAAACATTTTTTCACCAAATCTTGATGATACTTGGTGGTAATGATCAGTTCACTACGCCCACTTGGCTGCCCAATTTTCACTCTTCTAGGTTCAATCGTTCGTTTCCAGTAACACTTTGAATTTTTAGGTTTCACTCTGTTTTCTCCTACATAGATAGCTGTGTTTGGAATTCTAAATCAAACACGGTTTGTGCTAGCTCCTTGAAACTTGACAAAATGAAGTAGTTCTAAGTTCTATCTCTATGGTTTGTTTCCTCTTGAAGTACCCCATGCAGAGACTGGCGAAAAACAGTTTCTTTTGAAAGGGGTTGCCCAGCTTCCAAAAAACTACTAGTTTGATGAAATCTCAGCAAACATTTTTTCACCAAATCTTGATGATACTTGGTGGTAATGATAAGTTCACTAAGCCCACTTCGCTGCCCAATTTTCACTCTTCTAGGCTCAAGCATTCGTTTCCAGTAACAGTTTGAATTTTTAGGTTTCACTCTGTTTTCTCCTACATAGATAGCTGTGTTTGGAATTCTAAATCAAACACGGTTTGTGCTAGCTCCTTGAAACTTGACAAAATGAAGTAGTTCTAAGTTGTATCTTTATGGTTTGTTTCCTCTTGAAGTACCCCATGTAGAGACTGGCAAAAAGCACTTTCATTTGAAAGTGGTTGCGAAGCTTCCAAAAAAATTCAAGTTTTCTGAAATCTCAGCAAACATTTTTTCACCAAATCTTGATGATACTAAGTGGTAATGATCAGTTCACTAAGCCCACTTGGCTGCCAAATTTTCACTCTTCTAGGTTCAAGGGTTCGTTTCCACTAACACTTTGAATTTTTAGGTTTCACTCTGTTTTCTGCTATATAGATAGATGTGTTTGAAACTCTAAATCAAACACGGTTTGTGCTAGCTCCTTGAAACTTGACCAAATGAAGTAGTTCTAAGTTCTATCTCTATGGTTTGTTTCCTCTTGAAGTACCCCATGCAGAGACTGGTGAAAAACACTTTCGTTTGAAAGGGGTTGCCAAGCTTCCAAAAAACTACTAGTTTGCTTAAATCTCAGCAAACATTTTTTCACCAAATCTTGATGATACTTGGTGGTAATGATCAGTTCACTAATCCCACCGCTGCCCAATTTTTATTCGTCTAGGTTAAAGGATTCGGTTACAGTAACACTTTGAATTTTTAGGTTTCACTCTGTTTTCTCCTACATAGATAGCTGTGTTTGGAATTCTAAATCAAACACGGTTTGTGCTAGCTCCTTGAAACTTGACCAAATGAACTAGTTCTAAGTTCTATCTCTATGGTTTGTTTCCTCTTGAAGTACCCATGCAGAGACTGGCAAAAAACACTTTCATTTGAAAGGGGTTGCCCAGCTTCCAAAAAACTACTAGTTTGCTGAAATCTCAGCAAACATTTTTTCACCAAATCTTGATGATACTTGGTGGTAATAATCAGTTCACTAAGCCCACTTGGCTGCCCAATTTTCACTCTTCTAGGTTCAAGCGTTCGTTTCCAGTAACACTTTGAATTTTTAGGTTTCACTCTGTTTTCTGCTATATAGATAGATGTGTTTGAAACTCTAAATCAAACACGGTTTGTGCTAGCTCCTTGAAACTTGACCAAATGAAGTAGTTCCAAGTTCTATCTCTATGGTTTGTTTCCTCTTGAAGTACCCCATGCAGAGACTGGCGGAAAACACTTTCGTTTGAAAGGGGTTGCCAAGCTTCCAAAACACTACTAGTTTGCTGAAATCTCAGCAAACATTTTTTCACCAAATATTGATAATACTTGGTGGTAATGATCAGTTCACTAATCCCACTTGGCTGCCCAATTTTTATTCTCCTAAGTTCAAGCGTTCGTTTCCAGTAACAGTTTAAATTTTTAGGTTTCACTCTGTTTTCTCCTACATAGATAGCTGTGTTTGGAATTCTAAATCAAACACAGTTTGTGCTAGCTCCTTGAAACTTGACCAAATGAAGTAGTTCTAAGTTCTATCTCTATGGTTTGTTTCCTCTTGAAGTACCCCATGCAGAGACTGACGAAAAGCACTTTCGTTTGAAAGGGGTTGCCAAGCTTCCAAAAAACTACTAGTTTGATGAAATCTCAGCAAACATTTTTTCACCAAATCTTGATGATACTTGGTGGTAATGATCAGTTCACTAAGCCCACTTGGCTGCCCAATTTTCACTCTTCTAGGTTCAAGCGTTCGTTTACAGTAACACTTTGAATTTTTAGGTTTTCATCTGTTTTCTGCTATATAGATAGATGTGTTTGAAACTCTGAATCAAACACGGTTTGTGCTAGCTCCTTGAAACTTGACCAAATGAAGTAGTTCCAAGTTCTATCTCTATGGTTTGTTTCCTCTTGAAGTACCCCATGCAGAGACTGGCGAAAAACACTTTCGTTTGAAAGGGGTTGCCAAGCTTCCAAAAAACTACTAGTTTGCTGAAATCTCAGCAAACATTTTTTCACCAAATCTTGATGATACTTCGTGGTAATGATCAGTTCACTAATCCCACTTGGCTGCCCAATTTTTATTCTTCTAGGTTGAAGCATTCGTTTCCCGTAACAGTTTGAATTTTTAGGTTTCACTATGTTTTCTCCTACATAGATAGCTGTGTTTGGAATTCTAAATCAAACACGGTTTGTGCTAGCTCCTTGAAACTTGACCAAATGAAGTAGTTCTAAGTTCTATCTCTATCGCTTGTTTCCTCTTGAAGTACCGCATGCAGAGCCTGGCGAAAAGCACTTTCGTTTGAAAGGGTTTGCCAAGCTTCCAAAAAACTACTAGTTTGCTGAAATCTCAGCAAACATTTTTTCACAAATCTTGATGATACTTGGTGGTAATGATCAGTTCACTAATCCCACTTGGCTCCCCAATTTTCTCTCTTCTTGGTTCAAGCGTTCGTTTCCAGTAACACTTTGAATTTTTAGGTTTCACTCTGTTTTCTGCTACATAGATATATGTGTTTGAAACTCTAAATCAAACACGGTTTGTGCTAGCTCCTTGAAACTTGACCAAATGTAGTAGTTCTAAGTTCTATCTCTATGGTTTGTTTCCTCTTGAAGTACCCCATGCAGAGACTGGCGAAAAACACTTTCGTTTTAAAGGGGTTGCCAAGCTTTCAAAAAACTTCTAGTTTGCTGAAATCTCAGCAAACATTTTTTCACCAAATCTTGATGATACTTGCTGGTAATGATCAGTTCACTAAGCCCTCTTGGCTGCCCATTTTTCACTCTTCTAGGTTCAAGCGTTCGTTTCCAGTAACACTTTGAATTTTTCGGTTTCACTCTCTTTTCTGCTATATAGGTAGATGTGTTTGAAACTCTAAATCAAACACGGTTTGTGCTAGCTTCTTGAAACTTGACCAAATGAAGTAGTTCTAAGTTCTATCTCTATGGTTTGTTTCCTCTTGAAGTATCCCATGCAGAGACTGGCAAAAAAACACTTTCGTTTGAATAGGGTTGCAAGCTTCCAAAAAACTACTAGTTTGCTGAAATCTCAGCAAACATTTTTTCACCAAATCTTGATGATACTTGGTGGTAATGATCAGTTCACTAATCCCACTTGGCTGCCCAATTTTTATTCTTCTAGGTTCAAGCATTCGTTTCCAGTAACAGTTTGAATTTTTAGGTTTCACTCTGTTTTCTCCTACATAGATAGCTATGTTTGGAATTCTAAATTAAACTCGGTTTGTGCTAGCTCCTTGAAACTTGACCAAATGAAGTATTTCTAAGTTCTATCTCTATGGTTTGTTTTCTTTTGAAGTACCCCATGCAGAGACTTTCGAAAAACACTTTCGTTTGAAAGGGGTTGCCAAGCTTCCAAAAAACTACTAGTTTGCTGAAATCTCAGCAAACATTTTTTCACCAAATCTCGATGATACTTGGTGGTAATGATCAGTTCAATAAGCCCACTTGGCTGCCCAATGTTCACTCTTCTAGGTTCAAGCGTTCGTTTCCAGTAACACTTTGAATTTTTAGGTTTCACTCTGTTTTCTCCTACATAGATAGCTGTGTTTGGAAATCTAAATGAAACACGGTTTGTGCTAGCTCCTTGAAACTTGACCAAATGAAGTAGTTCTAAGTTCTATCTCTATGGTTTGTTTCCTCTTGAAGTACCCCATGCAGAGACTGGCGAAAAACACTTTCGTTTTAAAGGGGTTGCCAAGCTTCCAAAAGACTACTAGTTTGCTGAAATCTCAGCAAAAATTTTTTCACCAAATCTTGATGATACTTGGTGGTAATGATCAGTTCACTAAGCCCACTTGGCTGCCCAGTTTTCACTCTTCTAGGTTCAAGCGTTCGTTTCCAGTAACACTTTGAATTTTTAGGTGTCACTCTGTTTTCTGCTATATATGTAGATGTGTTTGAAACTCTAAATCAAACACGGTTTGTGCTAGCTTCTTGAAACTTGACCAAATGAAGTAGTTCTAGGTTCTATCTCTATGGTTTGTTTCCTCTTGAAGTATCCCATGCAGAGACTGGCGAAAAACACTTTCGTTTGAAAGGGGTTGCCAAGCTTCCAAAAAACTACTAGTTTGCTCAAATCTTAGCAAACATTTTTTCACTAAATCTTGATGATTCTTGGTGGTTATGATCAGTTCACTAAGCTCACTTCGCTGCCCAATTTTCACTCTTCTAAGTTCAAGCGTTCGTTTCCAGTAACACTTTGAATTTTTAGGTTTCACTCTGTTTTCTGCTATATAGATAGATGTGTTTGAAACTCTAAATCAAACACGGTTTGTGCTAGCTCCTTGAAACTTGACCAAATGAAGTAGTTCTAAGTTCTATCTCTATGGTTTGTTTCCTCTTGAAGTACCCATGCAGAGACTGGCGAAAAACACTTTCGTTTGAAAGGGGTTGCCAAGCTTCCAAAAAACTACTAGTTTGCTGAAATCTCAGCAAACATTTTTTCACCAAATCTTGATGATACTTGGTGGTAATGATCAGTTCAATAAGCCCACTTGGCTGCCCAATTTTCACTCTTCTAGGTTCAAGCATTCGTTTCCAGTAACACTTTGAATTTTTAAGTTTCATTCTGTTTTCTGCTATATAGATAGATGTGTTTGAAACTCCAAATCAAACACGGTTTGTGCTAGCTCCTTGAAACTTGACCAAATAAAGTAGTTCTAAGTTCTATCTCTATGGTTTGTTTCCTCTTGAAGTAACCCATGCAGAGACTGCCGAAAAACACTTTCGTTTGAAAGGGGTTGCCAAGCTTCCAAAAAACTACTAGTTTGCTGAAAACTCAGCAAACATTTTTTCACCAAAACTTAATGATACTTGGTGGTAATGATCAGTTCAATAAGCCCACTTGGCTGCCCAATTTTCACTCTTCTAGGTTGAAGCATTCGCTTCCAGTAACAGTTTGAAATTTTAGGTTTCACTCTGTTTTCTGCTATATAGATAGATGTGTTTGAAACTCTAAATCAAACACGGATTGTGCTAGCTCCTTGAAACTTGACCAAATAAAGTAGTTCTAAGTTCTATCTCTATGGTTTGTTTCCTGTTGAAGTACCCCATGCAGAGACTGGCGAAAAACACTTTGGTTTGAAACTGGTTGCCAAGCTTCCAAAAAACTACTAGTTTGCTGAAATCTCAGCAAACATTTTTTCACCAAATCTTGATGATACTTGGTGGTAATGATCAATTCCCTAATCCCACTTGGCTGCAAAATTTTTATTCTTCTAGGTTGAAGCATTCGTTTCCAGTAACAGTTTGAATTTTTAAATTTCACTCTGTTTTCTCCTACATAGAAAGCTGTGTTTGGAATTCTAAATAAACACGGTTTGTGCTAGCTCCTTGAAACTTGACCAAATGAAGTAGTTCTAAGTTCTATCTCTATGGTTTGTTTCCTATTGAAGTACCCCATGCAGAGCCTGGTGAAAAACACTTTCGTTTGAAAGGGGTTGCCAAGCTTCCAAAAAACTACTAGTTTGCTGAAATCTCAGCAAACATTTTTTCACCAAATCTTAATGATACTTGGTGGTGATGATCAGTAAACTAATCCCACTTTGCTCCCCAGTTTTTATTCTTCTAGGTTGAAGCATTCGTTTCCAGTAACAGTTTTAATTTCTATGTTTCACTCTGTTTTCTCCTACATAGATAACTGTGTTTGGAATTCTAAATCAAACACGGTTTGTGCTAGCTCTTTGAAACTTGACCAAATGAAGTAGTTCTAAGTTCTATCTCTATGGTTTGTTTCTTCTTGAAGTACCCCATGCAGAGACTGGCGAAAAACAGTTTCGTTTGAAAGGGGTTGCCAAGCTTCCAAAAACCTACTAGTTTGCTGAAATCTCAGCAAACATTTTTTCACCAAATCTTGATGATACTTGGTGGTAATGATCAGTTCATTAAGCCCTCTTGGCTGCCCAATTTTCACTCTACTAGGTTAAAGCCTTCGTTTCCAGTAACACTTTGAATTTTTAGGTTTCACTCTGTTTTCTGCTATATAGATAGATGTGTTTGAAACTCTAAATCAAACACGGTTTGTGCTAGCTCATTGACACTTGACCAAATGAAGTAGTTCTAGGTTCTATCTCTATGGTTTGTTTCCTCTTGAAGTACCCCATGCAGAGACGATCGAAAAACACTTTCGTTTGAAAGGGGTTGCCAAGCTTCCAAAAAACTACCAGTTTGCTGAAATCTCAGCAAACATTTTTTCACCAAATCTTGATGATACTTGGTGGTAATCATCAGTTCACTAAGCCCACTTGGCTGCCCAATTTTCACTCTTCAAGGTTCAAGCGTTCGTTTCCAGTAACACTTTGAATTTTTAGGTTTCACTCTGTTTTCTGCTATATAGATAGATGTGTTTGAAACTCTAAATCAAACACGGTTTGTGCTAGCTCTTTGAAACTTGACCAAATGAAGTAGTTCCAAGTTCTATCTCTATGGTTTGTTTCCTCTTGAAGTACCCCATGCAGAGACTGGCGAAAAACACTTTCGTTTGAAAGGGGTTGCCAAGCTTCCAAAAAACTACTAGTTTGCTGAAATCTCAGCAAACATTTTTTCACCAAATCTTGATGATACTTCGTGGTAATGATCAGTTCACTAATCCCACTTGGCTGCCCAATTTTTATTCTTCTAGGTTGAAGCATTCGTTTCCAGTAACAGTTTGAATTTCTAGGTTTCACTCTGTTTTCTCCTACATAGATAGCTGTGTTTGGAATTCTAAATCAAACACGGTTTGTGCTAGCTATTTGTAACTTGACCAAATGATGTAGTTCTAAGTTCATCTCTATGGTTTGTTTCCTCTTGAAGTACCCCCATGCAGAGACTGGCGAAAAACACTTTCGTTTGAAAGGGGTTGCCAAGCTTCCAAAAAACTACTAGTTTGCTGAAATCTCAGCAAACCTTTTTCACCAAATCTTGATGATACTTCGTGGTAATGATAGGTTCACTAATCCCACTTGGCTGCCCAATTTTTATTCTTCTAGGTTGAAGCGTTCGTTTCCAGTAACAGTTTGAATTTTTAGGTTTCTCTCTGTTTTCTCCTACATAGATAGCTGTGTTTGGAATTCTAAATCAAACACGGTTTGTGCTAGCTCCTTGAAACTTGACCAAATGATGTAGTTCTAAGTTCTATCTCTATGGTTTGTTTCCTCTTGAAGTACCCCATGCAGAGACTGGCGAAAAACACTTTCATTTGAAAGGGGTTGCCAAGCTTCCAAAAAACTACTAGTTTGCTGAAATCTCAGCAAACATTTTTTCACCAAATCTTGATGATACTTGGTGGTAATGATCAGTTCACTAATCCCACTTGGCTCCCCAATTTTTATTCTTCTAGGTTGAAGCATTCGTTTCAAGTAACAGTTTGAATTTTTAGGTTTCACTCTGTTTTCTCCTACATAGATAGCTGTGTTTGGAATTCTAAATCAAACACGGTTTGTGCTATCTCCTTGAAACTTGACCAAATGTAGTAGTTCTAAGTTCTTTCTCTATGGTTTGTTTCCTCTTGAAGTACCCCATGCAGCGAGTGGCGAGAAACACTTTCGTTTGAAAGGGGTTGCCAAGCTTCCAAAAAACTACTAGTTTGCTGAAATCTCAGCAAACATTTTTTCACCAAATCTTGATGATACTTGGTGGTAATGATCAGTTCACTAAGCACTCTTGGCTGCCCAATTTTCTCTCTTCTTGGTTCAAGCGTTCGTTTCCAGTAACAGTTTGAATTTTTAGGTTTCACTCTGTTTTCTCCTATAGATAGCTGTGTTTGGAATTCTAAATCAAACACGTTTTGTGCTAGCTCCTTGAAACATGACCAAATGAAGTAGTTCTAAGTTCTATGTCTATGGTTTGTTTCCTCTTGAAGTACCCCATGCAGAGACTGGCGAAAAACACTTTCGTTTGAAAGGGGTTGCCAAGCTTCCAAAAAACTACTAGTTTGCTGAAATCTCAGCAAACATTTTTTCACCAAATCTCGATGATACTTGGTGGTAATGATCAGTTCAATAAGCCCACTTGGCTGCGCACTTTTCACTCTTCTAGGTTCAAGCGTTCGTTTCCAGTAACACTTTAAATTTTTAGGTTTCACTCTGTTTTCTGCTATATAGATAGATGTGTTTGAAACTCTAAATCAAACACGGTTTGTGCTAGCTCCTTGAAACTTGACCAAATGAAGTAGTTCCAAGTTCTATCTCTGTGCTTTGTTTCCTCTGGAAGTACCCCATGCAGAGACTGGCGAAAAACACTTTGATTTGAAAGGGGTTGCCAAGCTTCCAAAAAACTACTAGTTTGCTGAAATCTCAGAAAATATTTTTTCACCAAATCTTGATGATACTTGCTGGTAATGATCAGTTCAATAATCCCACTTGTCTGCAAAATTTTCATTCTTCTAGGTTGAAGCATTCGTTTCCAGTAACAGTTTGAATTTTTAGGTTTCACTCTGTTTTCTCCTACATAGATAGCTGTCTTTGGAATTCTAAATCAAACACGCTTTTTGCTAGCTCCTTGAAACTTGACCCAATGAAGTAGTTCTAAGTTCTATCTCTATGGTTTGTTTTCTCTTGAAGTACCTCATGCAGAGACTGGCGAAAACCAGTTTCTTTGAAAGGGGTTGCCAAGCATCCAAAAAACTACTAGTTTGCTGAAATCTCAGCAAACATTTTTTCACCAAATCTTGATGATACTTGGTGGTAATGATCAGTTCACTAAGCCCACTTGGCTGTCCAATTTTTATTCCTCTAGGTTGAAGCATTCGTTTCCAGTAACAGTTTGAATTTTTAGGTTTCACTCTGTTTTCTCCTACATAGATAGCTGTGTTTGGAATTCTAAATCAAACACGGTTTGTGCTAGCTCCTTGAAACTTGACCAAATGAAGTAGTTCTAAGTTCTATCTCTATGGTTTTTTTCCTCTTGAAGTACCCCATGCAGAGCCTGGCGAAAAACACTTTCGTTTGAAAGGGGTTGCCAAGCTTCCAAAACACTACTAGTTTGCTGAAATCTCAGCAAAAATTTTTTCACCAAATCTTGATGATACTTGGTGGTAATGATCAGTTCACTAAGCCCACATGGCTGCCCAATTTTCACTCTTCTAGGATCAAGCATTCGTTTCCAGTAACAATTTGAATTTTTAGGTTTCACTCTGTTTTCTGCTACATAGATAGATGTGTTTGAAACTCTAAATCAAACACGGTTTGTGCTAGCTCCTTGAAACTTGACCAAATGTAGTAGTTCTAAGTTCTATCTCTATGGTTTGTTTCCTCTTGAAGTATCCCATGCAGAGACTGGCGAAAAATACTTTCGTTTGAAATGGGTTGCCAAGCTTAAAAAAAAACTACTAGTTTGCTGAAATCTCAGCAAATATTTTTTCTCCAAAACTTGATGATACTTGGTGGTTATGATCAGTTCACTAAGCTCACTTCGCTGCCCAATTTTCAATCTTCTAAGTTCAAGCGTTCGTTTCCAGTAACACTTTGAATTTTTAGGTTTCACTCTGTTTTCTGCTATATAGATAGATGTGTTTGAAACTCTAAATCAACCACGGTTTGTGCAAGCTCCTTGAAACTTGACCAAATGAAGTAGTTCTAAGTTCTATCTCTATGATTTGTTTGCTCTTGAAGTATCCCATGCAGAGACTGGCGAAAAACACTTTCGTTTGAAAGGGGTTTTTTTTTTTTTTTTTTTTTTTTTTTTTTTTTTTTTTTTTTTTTTCATTTTTTCACCAAATCTTGATGATCCTTGGTGGTAATGATCAGTTCAATAAGCCCACTTGGCTGCCCAATTTTCACTCTTCTAGGTTCAAGCGTTCGTTTCCAGTAACACTTTGAATTTTTAGGTTTCACTCTGTTTTCTGCTACATAGATAGATGTGTTTTAAACTCTAAATCAAACACGGTTTGTGCTAGCTCCTTGAAACTTGACCAAATAAAGTAGTTCTAAGTTCTATCTCTATGGTTTGTTTTCTCTTGAAGTACCCCATGCAGAG
Source organism: Callospermophilus lateralis (assembly GCF_048772815.1). Lineage (NCBI taxonomy): Eukaryota > Metazoa > Chordata > Mammalia > Rodentia > Sciuridae > Callospermophilus > Callospermophilus lateralis. The sequence goes on along the minus strand of NW_027514964.1, from coordinate 83,979 downwards.
ACTTGCGAAAAACACTTTGGTTTGAAAGGTGTTGCCAAGCTTCCAAAAAACTACTACTTTGCTGAAATCTCAGCAAACATTTTTTCACCAAATCTTGATGATACTTGGTGGTAATGATCAGTTCCCTAATCGCACTTGGCTGCAAAATTTTTATTCTTCTAGGTTGAAGCATTCGTTTCCAGTAACAGTTTGAATTTTTAGGTTTCACTCTGTTTTCTCCTACATAGATAGCTCTGTTTGGAATTCTAAATCAAACACGGTTTGTGCTAGCTCCTTGAATCTTGACCAAATGAAGTAGTTCTAAGTTCTATCTCTATGGTTTGTTTCCTCTTGAAATATCCCATGCAGAGACTGGCGAAAAACACTTTGTTTTGAAAGGGGTTGCCAAGCTTCCAAAAAACTACTAGTTTGCTGAAATCTCAGCAAACATTTTTTCACCAAATCTTGATGATACTTGGTGGTAATGATCAGTTCAATAAGCCCACTTGGCTGCCCAATTTTCACTCTTCTAGGTTCAAGCGTTCGTTTCCAGTAACACTTTGAATTTTTAGGTTTCACTCTGTTTTCTGCTATATAGATAGATGTGTTTGAAACTCTAAATCAAACACGGTTTGTGCTAGCTCCTTGAAACTTGACCAAATGAAGTAGTTCTAAGTTCTATCTCTATGGTTTGTTTCCTCTTGAAGTACCCCATGCAGAGACTGGCGAAAAACACTTTCGTTTGAAAGGGGTTGCCAAGCTTCCAAAAAACTACTAGTTTGCTGAAATCTCAGCAAAATTTTTTTCACCAAATCTTGATGATACTTGGTGGTAATGATCAGTTCACTAAGCCCACTTGGCTGCCCAATTTTCACTCTTCTAAGTTCAAACGATCGTTTCCAGTAACACTTTGAATTTTTAGGTTTCACTCTGTTTTCTGCTATATAGATAGATGTGTTTGAAACTCTAAATCAAACACGGTTTGTGCTAGCGCTTTGAAACTTGACCAAATGAAGTAGTTCTAAGTTCTATTTCTATGGTTTGTTTCCTCTTGAAGTACCGCATGCAGAGCCTGGCGAAAAACACTTTCGTTTGAAAGGGGTTGCCAAGCTTCCAAAAAACTACTAGTTTGCTGAAATCTCAGCAAACATTTTTTCACCAAATCTTGATGATACTTGGTGGTAATGATCAGTTCACTAATCCCACTTGGCTCCCCAATTTTCTCTCTTCTTGGTTCAAGCGTTCGTTTCCAGTAACACTTTGAATTTTTAGGTTTCACTCTGTTTTCTCCTACATAGATAGCTGTGTTTGGAATTCTAAATCAAACACCGTTTGTGCTAGCTCCTTGAAACTTGACCAAATGAAGTAGTTCTAAGTTCTATCTCTTTGGTTTGTTTCCTCTTGAAGTACCCCATGCAGAGACTGGTGAAAAACACTTTCGTTTGAAAGGGGTTGCCAAGCTTCCAAAAAACTACTAGTTTGCTGTAATCTCTGCAAAAATTTTTTCACCAAATCTTGATGATACTTGGTGGGAATGATCAGTTCACTAAGCCCACTTAGGTGCCCAATCTTCACTCTTCTAGGTTCAAGCGTTCGTTTCCAGTAACACTTTGAATTTTTAGGTTTCACTCTGTTTTCTGCTACATAGATAGATGTGTTTGAAACTCTAAATCAAACACGGTTTGTGCTAGCTCCTTGAAACTTGACCAAATGAAGTAGTTCTAAGTTCTATCTCTATTGTTTGTTTCCTCTTGAAGTACCCCATGCAGAGACTGGCGAAAAACACTTTCGTTTGAAAGGGGTTGCCAAGCTTCCAAAAAACTACTAGTTTGCTGAAATCTCAGCAAACATTTTTTCACAAAACCTTGATGATACTTGGTGGTAATGATCAGTTCACTAAGCCCACTTGGCTGCCCAATTTTTATTCTTCTAGGTTCAAGCGTTCGGTTCCAGTAACAGTTTGAATTTTTAGGTTTCACTCTGTTTTCTCCTACATAGATAGCTGTGTTTGGAATTCTAAATCAAACACGGTTTGTTCTAGCTCCTTTAAACTTGACCAAATGAATAGTTCTAAGTTCTATCTCTCTGGTTTGTTTCTTCTTGAAATACACCATGCAGACACTGGCGAAAAGCACTTTCGTTTGAAAGGGGTTGCCAAGCTTCCAAAAAACTACTAGTTTGCTGAAATCTCAGCAAACATTTTTTCACCAAATATTGATAATACTTGGTGGTAATGATCAGTTCACTAATCCCACTTGGCTGCCCAATTTTTATTCTCCTAAGTTCAAGCGTTCGTTTCCAGTAACAGTTTAAATTTTTAGGTTTCACTCTGTTTTCTCCTACATAGATAGCTGTGTTTGGAATTCTAAATCAAACGCAGTTTGTGCTAGCTCCTTGAAACTTGACCAAATGAAGTAGTTCTAAGTTCTATCTCTATGGTTTGTTTCCTCTTGAAGTACCCCATGCAGAGACTGACGAAAAGCACTTTAGTTTGAAAGGGGTTGCCAAGCTTCCAAAAAACTACTAGTTTGATGAAATCTCAGCAAACATTTTTTCACCAAATCTTGATGATACTTGGTGGTAATGATCAGTTCACTAAGCCCACTTGGCTGCCCAATTTTCACTCTTCTAGGTTCAAGCGTTCGTTTACAGTAACACTTTGAATTTTTAGGTTTTCATCTGTATTCTGCTATATAGATAGATGTGTTTGAAACTCTGAATCAAACACGGTTTGTGCTAGCTCCTTGAAACTTGACCAAATGAAGTAGTTCCAAGTTCTATCTCTATGGTTTGTTTCCTCTTGAAGTACCCCATGCAGAGACTGGCGAAAAACACTTTCGTTTGAAAGGGGTTGCCAAGCTTCCAAAAAACTACTAGTTTGCTGAAATCTCAGCAAACATTTTTTCACCAAATCTTGATGATACTTCGTGGTAATGATCAGTTCACTAATCCCACTTGGCTGCCCAATTTTTATTCTTCTACGTTGAAGCATTCGTTTCCCGTAACAGTTTGAATTTTTAGGTTTCACTATGTTTTCTCCTACATAGATAGCTGTGTTTGGAATTCTAAATCAAACACGGTTTGTGCTAGCTCCTTGAAACTTGACCAAATGAAGTAGTTCTAAGTTCTATCTCTATCGCTTGTTTCCTCTTGAAGTACCGCATGCAGAGCCTGGCGAAAAGCACTTTCGTTTGAAAGGGTTTGCCAAGCTTCCAAAAAACTACTAGTTTGCTGAAATCTCAGCAAACATTTTTTCACAAATCTTGATGATACTTGGTGGTAATGATCAGTTCACTAATCCCACTTGGCTCCCCAATTTTCTCTCTTCTTGGTTCAAGCGTTCGTTTCCAGTAACACTTTGAATTTTTAGGTTTCACTCTGTTTTCTGCTACATAGATATATGTGTTTGAAACTCTAAATCAAACACGGTTTGTGCTAGCTCCTTGAAACTTGACCAAATGTAGTAGTTCTAAGTTCTATCTCTATGGTTTGTTTCCTCTTGAAGTACCCCATGCAGAGACTGGCGAAAAACACTTTCGTTTTAAAGGGGTTGCCAAGCTTTCAAAAAACTTCTAGTTTGCTGAAATCTCAGCAAACATTTTTTCACCAAATCTTGATGATACTTGCTGGTAATGATCAGTTCACTAAGCCCTCTTGGCTGCCCATTTTTCACTCTTCTAGGTTCAAGCGTTCGTTTCCAGTAACACTTTGAATTTTTCGGTTTCACTCTGTTTTCTGCTATATAGGTAGATGTGTTTGAAACTCTAAATCAAACACGGTTTGTGCTAGCTTCTTGAAACTTGACCAAATGAAGTAGTTCTAAGTTCTATCTCTATGGTTTGTTTCCTCTTGAAGTATCCCATGCAGAGACTGGCGAAAAACACTTTCGTTTGAATAGGGTTGCCAAGCTTCCAAAAAACTACTAGTTTGCTGAAATCTCAGCAAACATTTTTTCACCAAATCTTGATGATACTTGGTGGTAATGATCAGTTCACTAATCCCACTTGGCTGCCCAATTTTTATTCTTCTAGGTTCAAGCATTCGTTTCCAGTAACAGTTTGAATTTTTAGGTTTCACTCTGTTTTCTCCTACATAGATAGCTATGTTTGGAATTCTAAATTAAACTCGGTTTGTGCTAGCTCCTTGAAACTTGACCAAATGAAGTAGTTCTAAGTTCTATCTCTCTGGTTTGTTTCTTCTTGAAATACACCATGCAGACACTGACGAAAAGCACTTTCGTTTGAAAGGGGTTGCCAAGCTTCCAAAAAACTACTAGTTTGCTGAAATCTCAGCAAACATTTTTTCACCAAATATTGATAATACTTGGTGGTAATGATCAGTTCACTAATCCCACTTGGCTGCCCAATTTTTATTCTCCTAGGTTCAAGCGTTCGTTTCCAGTAACAGTTTAAATTTTTAGGTTTCACTCTGTTTTCTCCTACATAGATAGCTGTGTTTGAAATTCTAAATCAAACACGGTTTGTGCTAGCTCCTTGAAACTTGACCAAATGAAGTAGTTCTAAGTTCTATCTCTATGGTTTGTTTCCTTTTGAAGTACCCCATGCAGAGACTGACGAAAAGCACTTTCGTTTGAAAGGGGTTGCCAAGCTTCCAAAAAACTACTAGTTTGTTGAAATCTCAGCAAACATTTTTTCACCAAATCTTGATGATACTTGGTGGTAATGATCAGTTCACTAAGCCCACTTGGCTGCCCAGTTTTCACTCTTCTAGGTTCAAGCGTTCGTTTCCAGTAACACTTTGAATTTTTAGGTTTCACTCTGTTTTCTGCTATATAGGTAGATGTGTTTGAAACTCTAAATCAAACACGGTTTGTGCTAGCTTCTTGAAACTTGACCAAATGAAGTAGTTCTAAGTTCTATCTCTATGGTTTGTTTCCTCTTGAAGTATCCCATGCAGAGACTGGCGAAAAACACTTTCGTTTGAATAGGGTTGCCAAGCTTCCAAAAAACTACTAGTTTGCTGAAATCTCAGCAAACATTTTTTCACCAAATCTTGATGATACTTGGTGGTAATGATCAGTTCACTAATCCCACTTGGCTGCCCAATTTTTATTCTTCTAAGTTCAAGCGTTCGTTTCCAGTAACAGTTTGAATTTTTAGGTTTCACTCTGTTTTCTCCTACATAGATAGCTGTGTTTGGAATTCTAAATCAAACACGGTTTGTGCTAGCTCCTTGAAACTTGACCAAATGAAGTAGTTCTAAGTTCTATCTCTATGGTTTGTTTCCTCTTGAAATACACCATGCAGACACTGGCGAAAAGCACTTTCGTTTGAAAGGGGTTGCCAAGCTTCCAAAAAACTACTAGTTTGCTAAAATCTCAGCAAACATTTTTTCACCAAATCTTGATGATACTTGCTGGTAATGATCAGTTCACTAAGCCCTCTTGGCTGCCCATTTTTCACTCTTCTAGGTTCAAGCGTTCGTTTCCAGTAACACTTTGAATTTTTCGGTTTCACTCTGTTTTCTGCTATATAGGTAGATGTGTTTGAAACTCTAAATCAAACACGGTTTGTGCTAGCTTCTTGAAACTTGACCAAATGAAGTAGTTCTAAGTTCTATCTCTATGGTTTGTTTCCTCTTGAAGTATCCCATGCAGAGACTGGCGAAAAACACTTTCGTTTGAATAGGGTTGCCAAGCTTCCAAAAAACTACTAGTTTGCTGAAATCTCAGCAAACATTTTTTCACCAAATCTTGATGATACTTGGTGGTAATGATCAGTTCACTAATCCCACTTGGCTGCCCAATTTTTATTCTTCTAGGTTCAAGCATTCGTTTCCAGTAACAGTTTGAATTTTTAGGTTTCACTCTGTTTTCTCCTACATAGATAGCTATGTTTGGAATTCTAAATTAAACTCGGTTTGTGCTATCTCCTTGAAACTTGACCAAATGAAGTAGTTCTAAGTTCTATCTCTCTGGTTTGTTTCTTCTTGAAATACACCATGCAGACACTGGCGAAAAGCACTTTCGTTTGAAAGGGGTTGCCAAGCTTCCAAAAAACTACTAGTTTGCTGAAATCTCAGCAAACATTTTTTCACCAAATATTGATAATACTTGGTGGTAATGATCAGTTCACTAATCCCACTTGGCTGCCCAATTTTTATTCTCCTAGGTTCAAGCGTTCGTTTCCAGTAACAGTTTAAATTTTTAGGTTTCACTCTGTTTTCTCCTACATAGATAGCTGTGTTTGGAATTCTAAATCAAACACGGTTTGTGCTAGCTCCTTGAAACTTGACCAAATGAAGTAGTTCTAAGTTCTATCTCTATGGTTTGTTTCCTTTTGAAGTACCCCATGCAGAGACTGACGAAAAGCACTTTCGTTTGAAAGGGGTTGCCAAGCTTCCAAAAAACTACTAGTTTGTTGAAATCTCAGCAAACATTTTTTCACCAAATCTTGATGATACTTGGTGGTAATGATCAGTTCACTAAGCCCACTTGGCTGCCCAGTTTTCACTCTTCTAGGTTCAAGCGTTCGTTTCCAGTAACACTTTGAATTTTTAGGTTTCACTCTGTTTTCTGCTATATAGGTAGATGTGTTTGAAACTCTAAATCAAACACGGTTTGTGCTAGCTTCTTGAAACTTGACCAAATGAAGTAGTTCTAAGTTCTATCTCTATGGTTTGTTTCCTCTTGAAGTATCCCATGCAGAGACTGGCGAAAAACACTTTCGTTTGAATAGGGTTGCCAAGCTTCCAAAAAACTACTAGTTTGCTGAAATCTCAGCAAACATTTTTTCACCAAATCTTGATGATACTTGGTGGTAATGATCAGTTCACTAAGCCCACTTGGCTGCCCAATTTTTATTCTTCTAAGTTCAAGCGTTCGTTTCCAGTAACAGTTTGAATTTTTAGGTTTCACTCTGTTTTCTCCTACATAGATAGCTGTGTTTGGAATTCTAAATCAAACACGGTTTGTGCTAGCTCCTTGAAACTTGACCAAATGAAGTAGTTCTAAGTTCTATCTCTATGGTTTGTTTCCTCTTGAAATACACCATGCAGACACTGGCGAAAAGCACTTTCGTTTGAAAGGGGTTGCCAAGCTTCCAAAAAACTACTAGTTTGCTGAAATCTCAGCAAACATTTTTTCACCAAATCTTGATGATACTTGGTGGTAATGATCAGTTCACTAATCCCACTTGGCTCCCCAATTTTTTCTCTTCTTGGTTCAAGCGTTCGTTTCCAGTAACACTTTGAATTTTTAGGTTTCACTCTGTTTTCTCCGACATAGATAGCTGTGTTTGGAATTCTAAATCAAACACCGTTTGTGCTAGCTCCTTGAAACTTGACCAAATGAAGTAGTTCTAAGTTCTATCTCTTTGGTTTGTTTCCTCTTGAAGTACCCCATGCAGAGACTGGCGAAAAACACTTTCGTTTGAAAGGGGTTGCCAAGCTTCCAAAAAACTACTAGTTTGCTGTAATCTCTGCAAAAATTTTTTCACCAAATCTTGATGATACTTGGTGGGAATGATCAGTTCACTAAGCCCACTTAGGTGCCCAATCTTCACTCTTCTAGGTTCAAGCGTTCGTTTCCAGTAACACTTTGAATTTTTAGGTTTCACTCTGTTTTCTGCTACATAGATAGCTGTGTTTGGAATTCTAAAACAAACACGGTTTGTGCTAGCTCCTTGAAACTTGACCAAATGAAGTAGTTCTAAGTTCTATCTCTATGGTTTGTTTCCTCTTGAAGTACCCCATGCAGAGACTGGCGAAAAACACTTTCGTTTGAAAGGGGTTGCCAAGCTTCCAAAAAACTACTAGTTTGCTGAAATCTCAGCAAACATTTTTTCACCAAACCTTGATGATACTTGGTGGTAATGATCAGTTCACTAAGCCCACTTGGCTGCCCAATTTTTATTCTTCTAGGTTGAAGCCTTCGTTTCCAGTAACAGTTTGAATTTTTAGGTTTCACTCTGTTTTCTCCTACAGAGATAGCAGTTTTTGGATTCTAAATCAAACACGGTTTGTGCTAGCTCCTTGAAACTTGACGAAATGAAGTAGTTCTAAGTTCTATCTCTATGGTTTGTTTCCTCTTGAAGTACCCCATGCAGAGACTGGCGAAAAACACTTTCGTTTGAAAGGGGTTGCCAAGCTTCCAAAATAACTACTAGTTTGCTGAAATCTCAGCAAACATTTTTTCACCAAATCTTGATGATACTTGGTGGTAATGATCACTTCACTAAGCCCACTTGGCTGCCCAATTTTCACTCTTCTAGGTTCAAGCGTTCGTTTCCAGTAACACTTTGAATTTTTAGGTTTTACTCTGTTTTCTGCTATAGAGATAGATGTGTTTGAAACTCTAAATCAAACACGGTTTGTGCTAGCTCCTTGAAACTTGACCAAATGAAACAGTTCTAAGTTCTATCTCTATGGTTTGTTTCCTCTTGAAGTACCCCATGCAGAGCCTGGCGAAAAACACTTTCGTTTGAAAGGGGTTGCCAAGCTTCCAAAACACTACTAGTTTGCTGAAATCTCAGCAAAAATTTTTTCACCAAAACTTGATGATACTTGGTGGTAATGATCAGTTCACTAAGCCCACATGGCTGCCCAATTTTCACTCTTCTATGATCAAGCGTTCGTTTCCAGTAACAATTTGAATTTTTAGGTTTCACTCTGTTTTCTGCTACATAGATAGATGTGTTTGAAACTCTAAATCAAACACGGTTTGTGCTAGCTCCTTGAAACTTGACCAAATGTAGTAGTTCTAAGTTCTATCTCTATGGTTTGTTTCCTCTTGAAGTATCCCATGCAGAGACTGGCGAAAAATACTTTCGTTTGAAAGGGGTTGCCAAGCTTCCAAAAAACTACTAGTTTGCTGAAATCTCAGCAAATATTTTTTCTCCAAATCTTGATGATACTTGGTGGTTATGATCAGTTCACTAAGCTCACTTCGCTGCCCTATTTTCAATCTTCTAAGTTCAAGCGTTCGTTTCCAGTAACACTTTGAATTTTTAGGTTTCACTCTGTTTTCTGCTATATAGATAGATGTGTTTGAAACTCTAAATCAAACACGGTTTGTGCAAGCTCCTTGAAACTTGACCAAATGAAGTAGTTCTAAGTTATATCTCTATGGTTTCTTTTTTTTTGAAGTACCCCATGCAGAGACTGGCGAAAACACTTTCTTTTGAAAGGGGTTGCCAAGCTTCCAAAAAACTACTAGTTTGCTGAAATCTCAGCAAACATTTTTTCGCCAAATCTTGATGATACTCGATGGTAATGATCAGTTCACAAATACCACTTGGCTGCCCAATTTTTATTCTTCTGGTTGAAATATTTGTTTCCAGTAACAGTTTGGATTTTTAGGTTTCACTCTGTTTTCTCCTACATAGATAGCTGTGTTTGGAATTCTAAATCAAACACGGTTTGTGCTAGCTCCTTGAATCTTGACCAAATAAAGTAGTTCTAAGTTCTATCTCCATGGATTGTTTCCTCTTGAAGTACCCCATGCAGAGACTTGCTAAAAGCACTTTCGTTTGAAAGGGGTTGCCAAGCTCCCAAAAACTACTAGTTTGCTGAAATCTCAGCAAACATTTTTTCACCAAATCTTGATGATACTTGGTGGTAATGATCAGTTCAATAATCCCACTAGGCTGCCCAATTTTTATTCTTCTAGGTTGAAGCATTCGTTTCCAGTAACAGTTTGAATTTTTTAGGTTTCACTCTGTTTTCTCCTACATAGATAGCTCTGTTTGGAATTCTAAATCAAACACGGTTTGTGCTAGCTCCTTGAAACTTGACCAAATGAAGTAGTTCTAAGTTCTATCTCTATGGTTTGTTTCCTATTGAAGTACTCGATGCAGAGACTGGCGAAAAACACTTTCGTTTGAAAGGGGTTGCCAAGCTTCCAAAAAACTACTAGTTTGCTGAAATCTCAGCAAACATTTTTTCACCAAATCTTGATGATACTTGGTGGTAATGATCAGTTCACTAACCCCTTTTGGCTGCCCAATTTTCACTCTTCTAGGTTCAAGCGTTCGTTTCCAGTAACACTTTGAATTTTTAGGTTTCATTCTGTTTTCTGCTATGTACATATATGTGTTTGAAACTCTAAATCAAACACGGTTTGTGCTAGCTCCTTGAAACATGACCAAATGAAGTAGTTCTAAGTTCTATCTCTATGGTTTGTTTCTTCTTGAAGTACCCCATGCAGAGACTGGCGAAAAACACTTTCGTTTGAAAGGGGTTGCCAAGCTTCCAAAAAACTACTAGTTTGCTGAAATCTCAGCAAACATTTTTTCACCAAACCTTGATGATACTTGGTGGTAATGATCAGTTCACTAAGCCCACTTGGCTGCCCAATATTTATTCTTCTAGGTTGAAGCATTCGTTTCCAGTAATAGTTTGAATTTTTAGTTTTCACTCTGTTTTCTCCTACAGAGATAGCTGTGTTTGGAATTCTAAATCAAACACGGTTTGTGCTAGCTCCTTGAAACTTGACCAAATGAAGTAGTTCTAAGTTCTATCTCTATGGTTTGTTTCCTCTTGAAGTACCCCATGCAGAGACTGGCGAAAAACACTTTCGTTTGGAAAGGGGTTGCCAAGCTTCCAAAAAACTACTAGTTTGCTGAAATCTCAGCAAACATTTTTTCACCAAATCTTGATGATACTTGGTGGTAATGATCAGTTCACTAAGCCCACTTGGCTGCCCAGTTTTCACTCTTCTAGGTTCAAGCGTTCGTTTCCAGTAACACTTTGAATTTTTAGGTTTCACTCTGTTATCTCCTACATAGATAGCTGTGTTTGGAATTCTAAATCAAACACGGTTTCTGCTAGCTCCTTGAAACTTGACCAAATGAAGTAGTTCTAAGTTCTATCGCTATGGTTTGTTTCCTCTTGAAGTATCCCATGCAGAGACTGGCGAAAAACACTTTCGTTTGAAAGGGGTTGCCTAGCTTCCAAAAAACTACTAGTTTGCTGAAATCTGAGCAAACATTTTTTCGCCAAATATTGATGATACTCGATGGTAATGATCAGTTCACAAATCCCACTTGGCTGCCCAATTTTTATTCTTCTAGGTTGAACCATTTGTTTCCAGTAACAGTTTGGATTTTTAGGTTTCACTCTGTTTTCTCCTACATAGATAGCTGTGTTTGGAATTCTAAATCAAACACGGTTTGTGCTAGCTCCTTGAATCTTGACCAAATGAAGTAGTTCTAAGTTCTATCTCCATGGATTGTTTCCTCTTGAAGTACCCCATGCAGAGACTGGCGAAAAGCACTTTCGTTTGAAAGGGGTTGCCAAGCTTCCAAAAACTACTAGTTTGCTGAAATCTCAGCAAACATTTTTTCACCAAATCTTGATGATACTTGGTGGTAATGATCAGTTCAATAATCCCACTAGGCTGCCCAATTTTTATTCTTCTAGGTTGAAGCATTCGTTTCCAGTAACAGTTAGAATTTTTAGGTTTCACTCTGTTTTCTCCTACATAGATAGCTGTGTTTGGAATTCTAAATCAAACACGGTTTGTGCTAGCTCCTTGAAACTTGACCAAATTAAGTAGTTCTAAGTTCTATCTCTATGGTTTGTTTCCTCCTGAAGTACTCCATGCAGAGACTGGCGAAAAACACTTTCGTTTGAAAGGGGTTGCCAAGCTTCCAAAAATTACTAGTGTGCTGAAATCTCAGCAAACATTTTTTCACCAAATCTTGATGATACTTGGTGGTAATGATCAGTTCACTAAGCCCTCTTGGCTGCCCAATTTTCACTCTTCTAGGTTCAAGCGTTCGTTTCCAGTAACAGTTTGAATTTTTAGGTTTCATTCTGTTTTCTGCTATATACATATATGTGTTTGAAACTCTAAATCAAACACGGTTTGTGCTAGCTCCTTGAAACTTGACCAAATGAAGTAGTTCTAAGTTCTATCTCTATGGTTTGTTTCCTCTTGAAGTACCCCATGCATAGACTGGCGAAAAACACTTTCGTTTGAAAGGGGTTGCCAAGCTTCCAAAAAACTACTAGTTTGCTGAAATCTCAGCAAATATTTTTTCACCAAATCTTGATGATACTTGGTGGTAATGATCAGTTCACTAATCCAACTTGGCTGCCCAATTTTTATTCTTCTAGGTTCAAGCGTTCGTTTCCAGTAACAGTTTGAATTTTAGGTTTCAATCTGCTTTCTCCTATATAGATAGCTGTGTTTGGAATTCTAAATCAAACATGGTTTGTTCTACCTCCTTTAAACTTGACCAAATGAAGTAGTTCTAAGTTCTATCGCTATGGTTTGTTTCCTCTTGAAGTATCCCATGCGGAGACTGGCGAAAAACACTTTCGTTTGAAAGGGGTTGCCAAGCTTCCAAAAAACTACTAGTTTGCTGAAATCTCAGCAAACATTTTTTCACCAAATCTTGATGATACTTGGTGGTAATCATCAGTTCACTAAGCCCACTTGGCTGCCCAATTTTCACTCTTCTAGGTTCAAGCGTTCGTTTCCAGTAACACTTTGAATTTTTAGGTTTCACTCTGTTTTCTCCTACATAGATAGCTGTGTTTGGAATTCTAAATCAAACACGGTTTGTGCTAGCTCCTTGAAACTTGACCAAATGAAGTAGTTCTAAGTTCTATCTCTATGGTTTGTTTCCTCTTGAAGTACCCCATGCAGAGACTGGCGAAAAACACTTTCGTTTGAAAGGGGTTGCCAAGCTTCCAAAAAACTACTAGTTTGCTGAAATCTCAGCAAACATTTTTTCACCAAATCTTGATGATACTTGGTGGTAATGATCAGTTCACTAAGCCCACTTGGCTGCCCAATTTTCACTCTTCTAGGTTCAAGCGTTCGTTTCCAGTAACACTTTGAATTTTTAGGTTTCACTCTGTTTTCTCCTACATAGATAGCTGTGTTTGGAATTCTAAAACAAACACGGTTTGTGCTAGCTCCTTGAAACTTGACCAAATGAAGTAGTTCTAAGTTCTATCTCTATGGTTTGTTTCCTCTTGAAGTACCCCATGGAGAGACTGGCGAAAAACACTTTCGTTTGAAAGGGGTTGCCAAGCTTCCAAAAAACTACTAGTTTGCTGAAATCTCAGCAAACATTTTTTCACCAAATCTTGATGATACTTGGTGGTAATGATCAGTTCACTAAGCCCACTTGGCTGCCCAATTTTTATTCTTCTAGGTTGAAGCATTCGTTTCCAGTAACAGTTTGAATTTTTAGGTTTCACTCTGTTTTCTCCTACAGAGATAGCTGTTTTTGGATTCTAAATCAAACACGGTTTGTGCTAGCTCCTTGAAACTTGACGAAATGAAGTAGTTCTAAGTTCTATCTCTATGGTTTGTTTCCTCTTGAAGTACCCCATGCAGAGACTGGCGAAAAACACTTTCGTTTGAAAGGGGTTGCCAAGCTTCCAAAATAACTACTAGTTTGCTGAAATCTCAGCAAACATTTTTTCACCAAATCTTGATGATACTTGGTGGTAATGATCAGTTCACTAAGCCCACTTGGCTGCCCAATTTTCACTCTTCTAGGTTCAAGCGTTCGTTTCCAGTAACACTTTGAATTTTTAGGTTTTACTCTGTTTTCTGCTATATAGATAGATGTGTTTGAAACTCTAAATCAAACACGGTTTGTGCTAGCTCCTTGAAACTTGACCAAATGAAATAGTTCTAAGTTCTATCTCTATGGTTTGTTTCCTCTTGAAGTACCCCATGCAGAGCCTGGCGAAAAACACTTTCGTTTGAAAGGGGTTGGCAAGCTTCCAAAACACTACTAGTTTGCTGAAATCTCAGCAAAAATTTTTTCACCAAAACTTGATGATACTTGGTGGTAATGATCAGTTCACTAAGCCCACATGGCTGCCCAATTTTCACTCTTCTATGATCAAGCGTTCGTTTCCAGTAACAATTTGAATTTTTAGGTTTCACTCTGTTTTCTGCTACATAGATAGATGTGTTTGAAACTCTAAATCAAACACGGTTTGTGCTAGCTCCTTGAAACTTGACCAAATGTAGTAGTTCTAAGTTCTATCTCTATGGTTTGTTTCCTCTTGAAGTATCCCATGCAGAGACTGGCGAAAAACACTTTCGTTTGAAAAGGGTTGCCAAGCTTCCAAAAAACTACTAGTTTGCTGAAATCTCAGCAAATATTTTTTCTCCAAATCTTGATGATACTTGGTGGTTATGATCAGTTCACTAAGCTCACTTCGCTGCCCTATTTTCAATCTTCTAAGTTCAAGCGTTCGTTTCCAGTAACACTTTGAATTTTTAGGTTTCACTCTGTTTTCTGCTATATAGATAGATGTGTTTGAAACTCTAAATCAAACACGGTTTGTGCAAGCTCCTTGAAACTTGACCAAATGAAGTAGTTCTAAGTTCTATCTCTATGGTTTCTTTTTTTTTGAAGTACCCCATGCAGAGACTGACGAAAAGCACTTTCGTTTGAAAGGGGTTGCCAAGCTTCCAAAAAACTACTAGTTTGTTGAAATCTCAGCAAACATTTTTTCACCAAATCTTGATGATACTTGGTGGTAATGATCAGTTCACTAAGCCCACTTGGCTGCCCAGTTTTCACTCTTCTAGGTTCAAGCGTTCGTTTCCAGTAACACTTTGAATTTTTAGGTTTCACTCTGTTTTCTGCTATATAGGTAGATGTGTTTGAAACTCTAAATCAAACACGGTTTGTGCTAGCTTCTTGAAACTTGACCAAATGAAGTAGTTCTAAGTTCTATCTCTATGGTTTGTTTCCTCTTGAAGTATCCCATGCAGAGACTGGCGAAAAACACTTTCGTTTGAATAGGGTTGCCAAGCTTCCAAAAAACTACTAGTTTGCTGAAATCTCAGCAAACATTTTTTCACCAAATCTTGATGATACTTGGTGGTAATGATCAGTTCACTAAGCCCACTTGGCTGCCCAATTTTTATTCTTCTAAGTTCAAGCGTTCGTTTCCAGTAACAGTTTGAATTTTTAGGTTTCACTCTGTTTTCTCCTACATAGATAGCTGTGTTTGGAATTCTAAATCAAACACGGTTTGTGCTAGCTCCTTGAAACTTGACCAAATGAAGTAGTTCTAAGTTCTATCTCTATGGTTTGTTTCCTCTTGAAATACACCATGCAGACACTGGCGAAAAGCACTTTCGTTTGAAAGGGGTTGCCAAGCTTCCAAAAAACTACTAGTTTGCTGAAATCTCAGCAAACATTTTTTCACCAAATCTTGATGATACTTGGTGGTAATGATCAGTTCACTAATCCCACTTGGCTCCCCAATTTTTTCTCTTCTTGGTTCAAGCGTTCGTTTCCAGTAACACTTTGAATTTTTAGGTTTCACTCTGTTTTCTCCGACATAGATAGCTGTGTTTGGAATTCTAAATCAAACACCGTTTGTGCTAGCTCCTTGAAACTTGACCAAATGAAGTAGTTCTAAGTTCTATCTCTTTGGTTTGTTTCCTCTTGAAGTACCCCATGCAGAGACTGGCGAAAAACACTTTCGTTTGAAAGGGGTTGCCAAGCTTCCAAAAAACTACTAGTTTGCTGTAATCTCTGCAAAAATTTTTTCACCAAATCTTGATGATACTTGGTGGGAATGATCAGTTCACTAAGCCCACTTAGGTGCCCAATCTTCACTCTTCTAGGTTCAAGCGTTCGTTTCCAGTAACACTTTGAATTTTTAGGTTTCACTCTGTTTTCTGCTACATAGATAGCTGTGTTTGGAATTCTAAAACAAACACGGTTTGTGCTAGCTCCTTGAAACTTGACCAAATGAAGTAGTTCTAAGTTCTATCTCTATGGTTTGTTTCCTCTTGAAGTACCCCATGCAGAGACTGGCGAAAAACACTTTCGTTTGAAAGGGGTTGCCAAGCTTCCAAAAAACTACTAGTTTGCTGAAATCTCAGCAAACATTTTTTCACCAAACCTTGATGATACTTGGTGGTAATGATCAGTTCACTAAGCCCACTTGGCTGCCCAATTTTTATTCTTCTAGGTTGAAGCCTTCGTTTCCAGTAACAGTTTGAATTTTTAGGTTTCACTCTGTTTTCTCCTACAGAGATAGCAGTTTTTGGATTCTAAATCAAACACGGTTTGTGCTAGCTCCTTGAAACTTGACGAAATGAAGTAGTTCTAAGTTCTATCTCTATGGTTTGTTTCCTCTTGAAGTACCCCATGCAGAGACTGGCGAAAAACACTTTCGTTTGAAAGGGGTTGCCAAGCTTCCAAAATAACTACTAGTTTGCTGAAATCTCAGCAAACATTTTTTCACCAAATCTTGATGATACTTGGTGGTAATGATCACTTCACTAAGCCCACTTGGCTGCCCAATTTTCACTCTTCTAGGTTCAAGCGTTCGTTTCCAGTAACACTTTGAATTTTTAGGTTTTACTCTGTTTTCTGCTATAGAGATAGATGTGTTTGAAACTCTAAATCAAACACGGTTTGTGCTAGCTCCTTGAAACTTGACCAAATGAAACAGTTCTAAGTTCTATCTCTATGGTTTGTTTCCTCTTGAAGTACCCCATGCAGAGCCTGGCGAAAAACACTTTCGTTTGAAAGGGGTTGCCAAGCTTCCAAAACACTACTAGTTTGCTGAAATCTCAGCAAAAATTTTTTCACCAAAACTTGATGATACTTGGTGGTAATGATCAGTTCACTAAGCCCACATGGCTGCCCAATTTTCACTCTTCTATGATCAAGCGTTCGTTTCCAGTAACAATTTGAATTTTTAGGTTTCACTCTGTTTTCTGCTACATAGATAGATGTGTTTGAAACTCTAAATCAAACACGGTTTGTGCTAGCTCCTTGAAACTTGACCAAATGTAGTAGTTCTAAGTTCTATCTCTATGGTTTGTTTCCTCTTGAAGTATCCCATGCAGAGACTGGCGAAAAATACTTTCGTTTGAAAGGGGTTGCCAAGCTTCCAAAAAACTACTAGTTTGCTGAAATCTCAGCAAATATTTTTTCTCCAAATCTTGATGATACTTGGTGGTTATGATCAGTTCACTAAGCTCACTTCGCTGCCCTATTTTCAATCTTCTAAGTTCAAGCGTTCGTTTCCAGTAACACTTTGAATTTTTAGGTTTCACTCTGTTTTCTGCTATATAGATAGATGTGTTTGAAACTCTAAATCAAACACGGTTTGTGCAAGCTCCTTGAAACTTGACCAAATGAAGTAGTTCTAAGTTATATCTCTATGGTTTCTTTTTTTTTGAAGTACCCCATGCAGAGACTGGCGAAAACACTTTCTTTTGAAAGGGGTTGCCAAGCTTCCAAAAAACTACTAGTTTGCTGAAATCTCAGCAAACATTTTTTCGCCAAATCTTGATGATACTCGATGGTAATGATCAGTTCACAAATACCACTTGGCTGCCCAATTTTTATTCTTCTGGTTGAAATATTTGTTTCCAGTAACAGTTTGGATTTTTAGGTTTCACTCTGTTTTCTCCTACATAGATAGCTGTGTTTGGAATTCTAAATCAAACACGGTTTGTGCTAGCTCCTTGAATCTTGACCAAATAAAGTAGTTCTAAGTTCTATCTCCATGGATTGTTTCCTCTTGAAGTACCCCATGCAGAGACTTGCTAAAAGCACTTTCGTTTGAAAGGGGTTGCCAAGCTCCCAAAAACTACTAGTTTGCTGAAATCTCAGCAAACATTTTTTCACCAAATCTTGATGATACTTGGTGGTAATGATCAGTTCAATAATCCCACTAGGCTGCCCAATTTTTATTCTTCTAGGTTGAAGCATTCGTTTCCAGTAACAGTTTGAATTTTTAGGTTTCACTCTGTTTTCTCCTACATAGATAGCTCTGTTTGGAATTCTAAATCAAACACGGTTTGTGCTAGCTCCTTGAAACTTGACCAAATGAAGTAGTTCTAAGTTCTATCTCTATGGTTTGTTTCCTATTGAAGTACTCGATGCAGAGACTGGCGAAAAACACTTTCGTTTGAAAGGGGTTGCCAAGCTTCCAAAAAACTACTAGTTTGCTGAAATCTCAGCAAACATTTTTTCACCAAATCTTGATGATACTTGGTGGTAATGATCAGTTCACTAACCCCTTTTGGCTGCCCAATTTTCACTCTTCTAGGTTCAAGCGTTCGTTTCCAGTAACACTTTGAATTTTTAGGTTTCATTCTGTTTTCTGCTATGTACATATATGTGTTTGAAACTCTAAATCAAACACGGTTTGTGCTAGCTCCTTGAAACATGACCAAATGAAGTAGTTCTAAGTTCTATCTCTATGGTTTGTTTCTTCTTGAAGTACCCCATGCAGAGACTGGCGAAAAACACTTTCGTTTGAAAGGGGTTGCCAAGCTTCCAAAAAACTACTAGTTTGCTGAAATCTCAGCAAACATTTTTTCACCAAACCTTGATGATACTTGGTGGTAATGATCAGTTCACTAAGCCCACTTGGCTGCCCAATATTTATTCTTCTAGGTTGAAGCATTCGTTTCCAGTAATAGTTTGAATTTTTAGTTTTCACTCTGTTTTCTCCTACAGAGATAGCTGTGTTTGGAATTCTAAATCAAACACGGTTTGTGCTAGCTCCTTGAAACTTGACCAAATGAAGTAGTTCTAAGTTCTATCTCTATGGTTTGTTTCCTCTTGAAGTACCCCATGCAGAGACTGGCGAAAAACACTTTCGTTTGAAAGGGGTTGCCAAGCTTCCAAAAAACTACTAGTTTGCTGAAATCTCAGCAAACATTTTTTCACCAAATCTTGATGATACTTGGTGGTAATGATCAGTTCACTAAGCCCACTTGGCTGCCCAGTTTTCACTCTTCTAGGTTCAAGCGTTCGTTTCCAGTAACACTTTGAATTTTTAGGTTTCACTCTGTTATCTCCTACATAGATAGCTGTGTTTGGAATTCTAAATCAAACACGGTTTCTGCTAGCTCCTTGAAACTTGACCAAATGAAGTAGTTCTAAGTTCTATCGCTATGGTTTGTTTCCTCTTGAAGTATCCCATGCAGAGACTGGCGAAAAACACTTTCGTTTGAAAGGGGTTGCCTAGCTTCCAAAAAACTACTAGTTTGCTGAAATCTGAGCAAACATTTTTTCGCCAAATATTGATGATACTCGATGGTAATGATCAGTTCACAAATCCCACTTGGCTGCCCAATTTTTATTCTTCTAGGTTGAACCATTTGTTTCCAGTAACAGTTTGGATTTTTAGGTTTCACTCTGTTTTCTCCTACATAGATAGCTGTGTTTGGAATTCTAAATCAAACACGGTTTGTGCTAGCTCCTTGAATCTTGACCAAATGAAGTAGTTCTAAGTTCTATCTCCATGGATTGTTTCCTCTTGAAGTACCCCATGCAGAGACTGGCGAAAAGCACTTTCGTTTGAAAGGGGTTGCCAAGCTTCCAAAAAACTACTAGTTTGCTGAAATCTCAGCAAACATTTTTTCACCAAATCTTGATGATACTTGGTGGTAATGATAAGTTCAATAATCCCACTAGGCTGCCCAATTTTTATTCTTCTAGGTTGAAGCATTCGTTTCCAGTAACAGTTAGAATTTTTAGGTTTCACTCTGTTTTCTCCTACATAGATAGCTGTGTTTGGAATTCTAAATCAAACACGGTTTGTGCTAGCTCCTTGAAACTTGACCAAATTAAGTAGTTCTAAGTTCTATCTCTATGGTTTGTTTCCTCCTGAAGTACTCCATGCAGAGACTGGCGAAAAAACACTTTCGTTTGAAAGGGGTTGCCAAGCTTCCAAAAATTACTAGTGTGCTGAAATCTCAGCAAACATTTTTTCACCAAATCTTGATGATACTTGGTGGTAATGATCAGTTCACTAAGCCCTCTTGGCTGCCCAATTTTCACTCTTCTAGGTTCAAGCGTTCGTTTCCAGTAACAGTTTGAATTTTTAGGTTTCATTCTGTTTTCTGCTATATACATATATGTGTTTGAAACTCTAAATCAAACACGGTTTGTGCTAGCTCCTTGAAACTTGACCAAATGAAGTAGTTCTAAGTTCTATCTCTATGGTTTGTTCCTCTTGAAGTACCCATGCATAGACTGGCGAAAAACACTTTCGTTTGAAAGGGGTTGCCAAGCTTCCAAAAAACTACTAGTTTGCTGAAATCTCAGCAAATATTTTTTCACCAAATCTTGATGATACTTGGTGGTAATGATCAGTTCACTAATCCAACTTGGCTGCCCAATTTTTATTCTTCTAGGTTCAAGCGTTCGTTTCCAGTAACAGTTTGAATTTTTAGGTTTCAATCTGCTTTCTCCTATATAGATAGCTGTGTTTGGAATTCTAAATCAAACATGGTTTGTTCTACCTCCTTTAACTTGACCAAATGAAGTAGTTCTAAGTTCTATCGCTATGGTTTGTTTCCTCTTGAAGTATCCCATGCGGAGACTGGCGAAAAACACTTTCGTTTGAAAGGGGTTGCCAAGCTTCCAAAAAACTACTAGTTTGCTGAAATCTCAGCAAACATTTTTTCACCAAATCTTGATGATACTTGGTGGTAATCATCAGTTCACTAAGCCCACTTGGCTGCCCAATTTTCACTCTTCTAGGTTCAAGCGTTCGTTTCCAGTAACACTTTGAATTTTTAGGTTTCACTCTGTTTTCTCCTACATAGATAGCTGTGTTTGGAATTCTAAATCAAACACGGTTTGTGCTAGCTCCTTGAAACTTGACCAAATGAAGTAGTTCTAAGTTCTATCTCTATGGTTTGTTTCCTCTTGAAGTACCCCATGCAGAGACTGGCGAAAAACACTTTCGTTGAAAGGGGTTGCCAAGCTTCCAAAAAACTACTAGTTTGCTGAAATCTCAGCAAACATTTTTTCACCAAATCTTGATGATACTTGGTGGTAATGATCAGTTCACTAAGCCCACTTGGCTGCCCAATTTTCACTCTTCTAGGTTCAAGCGTTCGTTTCCAGTAACACTTTGAATTTTTAGGTTTCACTCTGTTTTCTCCTACATAGATAGCTGTGTTTGGAATTCTAAAACAAACACGGTTTGTGCTAGCTCCTTGAAACTTGACCAAATGAAGTAGTTCTAAGTTCTATCTCTATGGTTTGTTTCCTCTTGAAGTACCCCATGGAGAGACTGGCGAAAAACACTTTCGTTTGAAAGGGGTTGCCAAGCTTCCAAAAAACTACTAGTTTGCTGAAATCTCAGCAAACATTTTTTCACCAAACCTTGATGATACTTGGTGGTAATGATCAGTTCACTAAGCCCACTTGGCTGCCCAATTTTTATTCTTCTAGGTTGAAGCATTCGTTTCCAGTAACAGTTTGAATTTTTAGGTTTCACTCTGTTTTCTCCTACAGAGATAGCTGTTTTTGGATTCTAAATCAAACACGGTTTGTGCTAGCTCCTTGAAACTTGACGAAATGAAGTAGTTCTAAGTTCTATCTCTATGGTTTGTTTCCTCTTGAAGTACCCCATGCAGAGACTGGCGAAAAACACTTTCGTTTGAAAGGGGTTGCCAAGCTTCCAAAATAACTACTAGTTTGCTGAAATCTCAGCAAACATTTTTTCACCAAATCTTGATGATACTTGGTGTAATGATCAGTTCACTAAGCCCACTTGGCTGCCCAATTTTCACTCTTCTAGGTTCAAGCGTTCGTTTCCAGTAACACTTTGAATTTTTAGGTTTTACTCTGTTTTCTGCTATATAGATAGATGTGTTTGAAACTCTAAATCAAACACGGTTTGTGCTAGCTCCTTGAAACTTGACCAAATGAAATAGTTCTAAGTTCTATCTCTATGGTTTGTTTCCTCTTGAAGTACCCCATGCAGAGCCTGGCGAAAACACTTTCGTTTGAAAGGGGTTGGCAAGCTTCCAAAACACTACTAGTTTGCTGAAATCTCAGCAAAAATTTTTCACCAAAACTTGATGATACTTGGTGGTAATGATCAGTTCACTAAGCCCACATGGCTGCCCAATTTTCACTCTTCTATGATCAAGCGTTCGTTTCCAGTAACAATTTGAATTTTTAGGTTTCACTCTGTTTTCTGCTACATAGATAGATGTGTTTGAAACTCTAAATCAAACACGGTTTGTGCTAGCTCCTTGAAACTTGACCAAATGTAGTAGTTCTAAGTTCTATCTCTATGGTTTGTTTCCTCTTGAAGTATCCCATGCAGAGACTGGCGAAAAACACTTTCGTTTGAAAAGGGTTGCCAAGCTTCCAAAAAACTACTAGTTTGCTGAAATCTCAGCAAATATTTTTTCTCCAAATCTTGATGATACTTGGTGGTTATGATCAGTTCACTAAGCTCACTTCGCTGCCCTATTTTCAATCTTCTAAGTTCAAGCGTTCGTTTCCAGTAACACTTTGAATTTTTAGGTTTCACTCTGTTTTCTGCTATATAGATAGATGTGTTTGAAACTCTAAATCAAACACGGTTTGTGCAAGCTCCTTGAAACTTGACCAAATGAAGTAGTTCTAAGTTCTATCTCTATGGTTTCTTTTTTTTGAAGTACCCCATGCAGAGACTGGCGAAAACACTTTCTTTTGAAAGGGGTTGCCAAGCTTCCAAAAACTACTAGTTTGCTGAAATCTCAGCAAACATTTTTTTCGCCAAATCTTGATGATACTCGATGGTAATGATCAGTTCACAAATACCACTTGGCTGCCCAATTTTTATTCTTCTGGTTGAAATATTTGTTTCCAGTAACAGTTTGGATTTTTAGGTTTCACTCTGTTTTCTCCTACATTGATAGCTGTGTTTGGAATTCTAAATCAAACACGGTTTGTGCTAGCTCCTTGAATCTTGACCAAATAAAGTAGTTCTAAGTTCTATCTCCATGGATTGTTTCCTCTTGTAGTACCCCATGCAGAGACTTGCGAAAAGCACTTTCATTTGAAAGGGGTTGCCAAGCTCCCAAAAACTACTAGTTTGCTGAAATCTCAGCAAACATTTTTTCACCAAATCTTGATGATACTTGGTGGTAATGATCAGTTCAATAATCCCACTAGGCTGCCCAATTTTTATTCTTCTAGGTTGAAGCATTCGTTTCCAGTAACAGTTTGAATTTTTAGGTTTCACTCTGTTTTCCTACATAGATAGCTCTGTTTGGAATTCTAAATCAAACACGGTTTGTGCTAGCTCCTTGAAACTTGACCAAATGAAGTAGTTCTAAGTTCTATCTCTATGGTTTGTTTCCTATTGAAGTACTCGATGCAGAGACTGGCGAAAAACACTTTCGTTTGAAAGGGTTGCCAAGCTTCCAAAAACTACTAGTTTGCTGAAATCTCAGCAAAACATTTTTTCACCAAATCCTTGATGATACTTGGTGGTAATGATCAGTTCACTAACCCCTTTTGGCTGCCCAATTTTCACTCTTCTAGGTTCAAGCGTTCGTTTCCAGTAACACTTTGAATTTTTAGGTTTCATTCTGTTTTCTGCTATGTACATATATGTGTTTGAAACTCTAAATCAAACACGGTTTGTGCTAGCTCCTTGAAACATGACCAAATGAAGTAGTTCTAAGTTCTATCTCTATGGTTTGTTTCTTCTTGAAGTACCCCATGCAGAGACTGGCGAAAAACACTTTCGTTTGAAAGGGGTTGCCAAGCTTCCAAAATCTACTAGTTTGCTGAAATCTCAGCAAACATTTTTTCACCAAACCTTGATGATACTTGGTGGTAATGATCAGTTCACTAAGCCCACTTGGCTGCCCAATATTTATTCTTCTAGGTTGAAGCATTCGTTTCCAGTAATAGTTTGAATTTTTAGTTTTCACTCTGTTTTCTCCTACAGAGATAGCTGTGTTTGGAATTCTAAATCAAACACGGTTTGTGCTAGCTCCTTGAAACTTGACCAAATGAAGTAGTTCTAAGTTCTATCTCTATGGTTTGTTTCCTCTTGAAGTACCCCATGCAGAGACTGGCGAAAAACACTTTCGTTTGAAAGGGGTTGCCAAGCTTCCAAAAAACTACTAGTTTGCTGAAATCTCAGCAAACATTTTTTCACCAAATCTTGATGATACTTGGTGGTAATGATCAGTTCAATAATCCCACTAGGCAGCCCAATTTTTATTCTTCTAGGTTGAAGCATTCGTTTCCAGTAACACTTTGAATTTTTAGGTTTCATTCTGTTTTCTGCTATATACATATATGTGTTTGAAACTCTAAATAAAACACGGTTTGTGCTAGCTCCTTGAAACTTGACCAAATGAAGTAGTTCTAAGTTCTATCTCTATGGTTTGTTTCCTCTTGAAGTACACCATGCAGAGACTGGCGAAAAACACTTTCGTTTGAAAGGGGTTGCCAAGCTTCCAAAAAACTACTAGTTTGCTGAAATCTCAGCAAACATTTTTTCACCAAATCTTGATGATACTTGGTGGTAATGATCAGTTCACTAATCCAACTTGGCTGCCCAATTTTTATTCTTCTAGGTTCAAGCGTTCGTTTCCAGTAACAGTTTGAAATTTTAGGTTTCAATCTGTTTTTTCCTACATAGATAGCTGTGTTTGGAATTCTAAATCAAACACGGTTTGTGCTAGCTCCTTGAAACTTGACCAAATGAAGTAGTTCTAAGTTCTATCTCTATGGTTTGTTTCCTCTTGGAGTACCCCATGCAGAGACTGGCGAAAATCACTTTCGTTTGAAAGGGGTTGCCAAGCTTCCAAAAAACTACTAGTTTGATGAAATCTCAGCAAACATTTTTTCACCAAATCTTGATGATACTTGGTGGTAATCATCAGTTCACTAAGCCCACTTGGCTGCCCAATTTTCACTCTTCTAAGTTCAAGCGTTCGTTTCCAGTAACAATTTGAATTTTTAGGTTTCACTCTGTTTTCTCCTACATAGATAGCTGTGTTTGGAATTCTAAATCAAACACGGTTTCTTCTACCTCTTTTAAACTTGACCAAATGAAGTAGTTCTAAGTTCTATCGCTATGGTTTGTTTCCTCTTGAAGTATCCCATGCGGAGACTGGCGAAAAACACTTTCGTTTGAAAGGGGTTGCCAAGCTTTCAAAAAACTACTAGTTTGCTGAAATCTCAGCAAACATTTTTTCACCAAATCTTGATGATACTTGGTGGTAATCATCAGTTCACTTAGCCCACTTGGCTGCCCAATTTTCACTCTTCTAGGTTCAAGCGTTCGTTTCCAGTAACACTTTGAATTTTTATGTTTCACTCTGTTTTCTCCTACATAGATAGCTGTGTTTGGAATTCTATATCAAACACGGTTTGTGCTAGCTCCTTGAAACTTGACCAAATGAAGTAGTTCTAAGTTCTATCTCTATGGTTTGTTTCCCTTGAAGTAACCCATGCAGAGACTGGCGAAAAACACTTTCATTTGAAAGGGGTTGCCAAGCTTCCAAAAAACTACTAGTTTGCTGAAATCTCAGCAAACATTTTTTCACCAAATCTTGATGATACTTGGTGGTAATGATCAGTTCACTAAGCCCTCTTGGCTGCCCAATTTTCACTCTTCTAGTTTCAAGCGTTCGTTTACAGTAACACTTTGAATTTTTAGGTTTCATTCTGTTTTCTGCTATATAGATTGATGTGCTTGAAACTCTAAATCAAACACGGTTTGTGCTAGCTCCTTGAAACTTGACCAAATGAAGTAGTTCTAAGTTCTATCTCTATGGTTTGTTTCCTCTTGAAGTAGCCACAAGCAGAGACTGCGTAAGACACTTTCATTGGAAAGGTGTGCCAAGCTTCCAAAAAACTACTGGTTTTCTGAATAGTCGGCAAATATTTTTTCATCTGATCCTGATGATTCTTGTGGTAATGATCAGTTCACTAAGTCCACTTAGCTGCCCAATATTCACTCTTCTAGGGTGAAGCGTTCGTTACCAGTAACAGTTTGAGTTTTACGTTTCACTCTGTTTTCTCCCATATAGATAGATGTGTTTGGAATCTGAATCAAACACGGTTTGTGCTAGCTCCTTGAAACTTGACAAAATAAAGTAGTTCTAAGTTCTATCTCTATGGTTTGTTTCCTCTTGAAGTACCCCAACAGAGACTGCCGAAAAACACTTTCATTTCAAAGGTGTGCCAAGCTTCCAAAAAACTACTGGATTTCTGAAATCTCGGCACATATTTGTTCACCCAATCTTCATGATTCTCTGTGGTAATGATCAATTCAATAAGTCCACTTAGCTGCCCAATTTTCATTCTTCTTGCTTGAAGCGTTCGTTTCCATTGACACTTTGAATTTTTAGGTTTCACTCTGTTTTTTCCTATATAGATAGATGTGTTTGGAACTCTAAATCAAAAACGGTTTGTGCTAGCTTTTTGAAACTTCACAAAATAAAACAGTTCTAAGTTCTGTTCTACGGTTGTTTCGTCTTGAAGTAGCCACAAGCAGAGACTGCGTAAGACACTTTCATTGGAAAGGTGTGCCAAGCTTCCAAAAAACTACTGGTTTTCTTAATAGTCGGCAAATATTTTTTCATCCGATCCTGATGATTCTTGTGGTAATGATCAGTTCACTAAGTCCACTTAGCTGCCCAATATTCACTCTTCTAGGATGAAGCGTTCGTTACCAGTAACAGTTTGAGTTTTTACGTTTCACTCTGTTTTCTCCCATATAGATAGATGTGTTTGGAACTCTGAATCAAACATGGTTTGTGCCAGCTCCTTGAAACTTGAAAAAATAAAGTAGTTCTAAGTTCTATCTCTATGGTTTGTTTCCTCTTGAAGTACCCCAACAGAGACTGCTGAAAGACACTTTCATTTCAAAGGTGTGCCAAGCTTCCAAAAAACTGCTGGATTTCTAAAATCTCGGCAAATATTTTTTCACCCAATCTAGATGATTCTCTGTGGTTATGATCAACTCAATAAGTCCACTTAGCTGCCCAATTTTCACTCTTCTTGCTTGAAGCGTTCGTTTCCAGTAACACTTCGAATTTTTAGGTTTCACTCTATTTCCTCCTATATAGATAGATGTGGTTGGAAGTCTAAATCAAACACGGATTGTGCTAGCTCCTTGAAACTTGACAAAATAAAGTAGTTCAAGTTCTGTCTTTGTGGTTTGTTTCCTCTTGAATTACCCCAAGCAGAGACTGCCGAAAGACAGTTTCATTTCAAAAGTGTTGCAAGCTTCCTTCCAAAAAGTTACTGGTTTTCTGAAATCTCGGCAAATTTTTTTTCAACCAATCTTCCTGATTCTCTGTGGTAATGATCAATTCAATAAGTCCACTTAGCTGCCCAATTTTCATTCTTCTTGCTTGAAGCGTTCGTTTCCATTGACACTTTGAATTTTTAGGATTCACTCTGTTTTCTCCTATATAGATAGATGTGTTTAGAACTCTAAATCAAACACGGTTTGTGCTAGCTTTTTGAAACTTCAAAAAATAAAGTAGTTCTAAGTTCTGTCTCTATGGTTTGTTTCCTCTTGAAGTAGCCACAAGCAGAAACTGCGTAAGACACTTTCATTTGAAAGGTGTGCCAAGCTTCCAAAAAACTACTTGTTTTCTGAATAGTTGGCAAATATTTTTTCATCCGATCCTGATGATTCTTGTGGTAATGATCAGTTCACTAAGTCCACTTAGCTGCCCAATATTCACTCTTCTAGGATGAAGCGTTCGTTACCAGTAACAGTTTGAGTTTTTACGTTTCACTCTGTTTTCTCCCATATAGATAGATGTGTTTGGAACTGTGAATCAAACACGGTTTGTGCTAGCTCCTTGAAACTTGACAAAATAAAGTAGTTCTAAGTTCTATCTCTATGGTTTGTTTCCTCTTGAAGTACCCCAACAGAGACTGCCGAAAGACACTTTCATTTCAAAGGTGTGCCAAGCTTGCAAAAAACTACTGGATTTCTGAAATCTCGGCAAATATTTGTTCACCAATCTTCATGATTCTCTGTGGTAATGATCAATTCAATAAGTCCACTTAGCTGCACAATATTCATTCTTCTTGCTTGAAGCGTTCATTTCCATTTACATTTTGAATTTTTAGGTTTCACTCTGTTTTTTCGATATAGATAGATGTGTTTGGAACTCTAAATCATACACGGTTTGTGCTAGCTTTTTGAAACTTCACAAAATAAAATAGTTCTAAGTTCTGTCTCTACGGATTGTTCGTCTTGAAGTAGACACAAGCAGAGACTGCGTAAGACACTTTCATTGGAAAGGTGTGCCAAGCTTATAAAAAACTACTGGTTTTCCAAATGAAGTAGTTCTAAGTTCTATCTCTATGGTTTCTTTTTTTTGAAGTACCCCATGCAGAGACTGGCGAAAAACACTTTCGTTTGAAAGGGGTTGCCAAGCTTCCAAAAAACTATTAGTTTGCTGAAATCTCAGCAAACATTTTTTCACCAAATCTTGATGATACTTGGTGGTAATGATCAGTTCACTAAGCCCACTTGGCTGCCCAATTTTCACTCTTCTAGGTTGAAGCATTCGTTTCCAGTAACAGTTTGAATTTTTAGGTTTCACTCTGTTTTCTCCTACATAGATAGCTGTGTTCGGAATTCTAAATCAAACCCGGTTTGTGCTAGGTCCTTGAAACTTTACCAAATGAAGTAGTTCTAAGTTCCATCTCTATGGATTGTTTCCTCTTGAAGTACCCCATGCAGAGACTGGCGAAAAACACTTTCGTTTGAAAGGGGTTGCCAAGCTTCCAAAAAACTACTAGTTTGCTAAAATCTCAGCAAACATTTTTTCACCAAACCTTGATGATACTTGGTGGTAATGATCAGTTCACTAATCCCACTTGGCAGCCCAGTTTTCACTCTGCTAGGTTCAAGCGTTCGTTTCCAGTAACTCTTTGAATTTTTAGGTTTCACTCCGTTTTCTGCTATATAGATAGATGTGTTTGAAACTCTAAATCAAACAGGGTTTGTGCTAGCTCCTTGAAACTTGACAAAATGAAGTAGCTCTAAGTTCTATCTCTATGGTTTGTTTCCTCTTGAAGTACCCCATGCAGAGACTGGCGAAAAACACTTTCGTTTGAAAGGGGTTGACAAGCTTCCAAAAAACTAATAGTTTGCTGAAATCTCAGCAAACATTTTTTCACCAAATCTTGATGATACTTGGTGGTAATGATCAGTTCACTAAGCCCACTTGGCTGCCCAATTTTCACTCTTCTTGGTTCAAGGGTTCGTTTCCAGTAACACTTTGAATTTTTAGGTTTCACTCAGTTTTCTCCTACATAGATAGCTGTGTTTGGAATTCTAAATCAAACACGGTTTGTGCTAGCTCCTTGAGACTTGACCAAATGAAGTAGTTCTAAGTTCTATCTCTATGGTTTCTTTCCTTTTGAAGTACCCCATGCAGAGACTGGCGAAAAACACTTTCGTTTGAAAGGGGTTGCCAAGCTTCCAAAATCTACTAGTTTGTTGAAATCTCAGCAAACTTTTTTTCACCAAATCTTGATGATACTTGGTGGTAATGATCAGTTCACTAAGCCGACTTCGCTGCCCAATTTTCACTCTTCTAGGTTCAAGCGTTCGTTTCCAGTAACACTTTGAATTTTTAGGTTTCACTCTGTTTTCTCCTACATAGATAGCTGTGTTTGGAATTCTAAATCAAACACGCTTTTTGCTAGCTCCTTGAAACTTGACCAAATGAAGTAGTTCTAAGTTCTATCTCTATGGTTTGTTTTCTCTTGAAGTACCTCATGCAGAGACTGGCGAAAACCAGTTTCTTTGAAAGGGGTTGCCAAGCATCCAAAAAACTATTAGTTTGCTGAAATCTCAGCAAACATTTTTTCACCAAATCTTGATGATACTTGGTGGTAATGATCAGTTCACTAAGCCCACTTGGCTGTCCAATTTTTATTCCTCTAGGTTGAAGCATTCGTTTCCAGTAACAGTTTGAATTTTTAGGTTTCACTCTGTTTTCTCCTACATAGATAGCTGTGTTTGGAATTCTAAATCAAACACGGTTTGTGCTAGCTCCTTGAAACTTGACCAAATGAAGTAGTTCTAAGTTCTATCTCTATGGTTTTTTTCCTCTTGAAGTACCCCATGCAGAGACTGGTGAAAAACACTTTTGTTTGAAAGGGGTTGCCAAGCTTCCAAAAACTACTAGTTTGCTGAAATCTCAGCAAACATTTTATCACCAAATCTTGATGATACTTGGTGGTAATGATCAGTTCACTAATCCCACTTGGCTGCCCAATTTTCACTCTTCTAGGTTTAAGTGTTCGTTTCCAGTAACACTTTGAATTTTTAGGTTTCACTCTGTTTTCTGCTATATAGATAGATGTGTTTGAAACTTTAAATCAAACACGTTTTATGCTAGCTCCTTGAAACTTGACAAAATGAAGTAGCTCTAAGTTCTGTCTCTATGGTTTGTTTCCTCTTGAAGTACCCCATGCAGAGACTGGCGAAAAACACTTTCGTTTTAAAGGGGTTGCCAAGCTTCCAAAATATACTAGTTTGCTTAAATCTCAGCAAACATTTTTTCACCAAATCTTGATCATACTTGGTGGTAATGATCAGTTCACTAATCTCACTTGGCTGCCCAATTTTTAAACTTCTAGGTTGAAGCATTCGTTTCCAGTAACAGTTTGAATTTTTAGGTTTCACTCTGTTTTCTCCTACATAGATAGCTGTGTTTGGAATTCTAAATCAAACACGGTTTGTGCTAGCTCCTTGAAACTTGACCAAATGAAGTAGTTCTAAGTTCTATCTCTATGGTTTGTTTCCTCTTGAAGTACCACATGCAGAGACTGGTGAAAAACACTTTTGTTTGAAAGGGGTTGCCAAGCTTCCAAAAACTACTAGTTTGCTGAAATCTCAGCAAACATTTTTTCACCAAATCTTGATGATACTTGGTGGTAATGATCAGTTCACTAATCCCACTTGGCTGCCCAATTTTCACTCTTCTTGGTTCAAGCGTTCGTTTCCAGTAACACTTTGAATTTTTAGGTTTCACTCTGTTTTCTGCTATATAGATAGATGTGTTTGAAACTTTAAACCAAACACGTTTTGTGCTAGCTCCTTGAAACTTGACAAAATGAAGTAGCTCTAAGTTCTATCTCTATGGTTTGTTTCCTCTTGAAGTACCCCATGCAGAGAGTGGCGAAAAACACTTTGGTTTGAAAGGGGTTGCCAAGCTTCCAAAAAACTACTAGTTTGCTGAAATCTCAGCAAACATTTTTTCACCAAATCTTGATGATACTTGGTGGTAATGATCAGTTCACTAATCCCACTTGGCTACCCAATTTTTAAACTTCTAGGTTGAAGCATTCGTTTCCAGTAACAGTTTGAATTTTTAGGTTTCACTCTGTTTTCACCTACATAGATAGCTGTGTTTGGAATTCTAAATCAAACACGGTTTGTGCTAGCTCCTTGAGACTTGACCAAATGAAGTAGTTCTGAGTTCTATCTCTATGGTTTCTTTCCTTTTGAAGTACCCCATGCAGAGACTGGCGAAAAACACTTTCTTTTGAAAGGGGTTGCCAAGCTTCCAAAAAACTACTAGTTTGCTGAAATCTCAGCAAACATTTTTTCACCACAACTTGATGATACTTGGTGGTAATGATCAGTTCACTAAGCCGACTTCGCTGCCCAATTTTCACTCTTCTAGGTTCAAGCGTTCGTTTCCTGTAACACTTTGAATTTTTAGGTTTCACTCTGTTTTCTCCTACATAGATAGATGTGTTTGAAACTCTAAATCAAACAGGGTTTGTGCTAGCTCCTTGAAACTTGACAAAATGAAGTAGCTCTAAGTTCTATCTCTATGGTTTGTTTCCTCTTGAAGTACCCCATGCAGAGACTGGCGAAAAACGCTTTCGTTTGAAAGGGGTTGCCAAGCTTCCAAAAATCTACTAGTTTGCTGAAATCTCAGCAAACATTTTTTCACCAAATCTTGATGATACTTTGTTTTAATGATCAGTTCACTAAGCCCACTTGGCTTCCAAATTTTTATTCTTCTAAGTTGAAGCATACGTTTCCAGTAACAGTTTGAATTTTTAGGTTTCACTCTGTTTTCTCCTACATAGATAGCTGTGTTTGGAATTCTAAATCAAACACGCTTTCTGCTAGCTCCTTGAAACTTGAGAAAATGAAGTAGTTCTAAGTTCTATCTCTGTGGTTTGTTTCCTCTTGAAGTACCCCATGCAGAGACTGGCGAAAAACACTTTTATTTGAAAGGGGTTGCCAAGCTTCCAAAAACTACTTGTTTGCTGAAATCTCAGTAAACATTTTTTCACAAAATCTTGATGATACTTGGTGGTAATGATCAGTTCACTAATCCCACTTGGCTGCCCAGGTTTCACTCTTCTAGGTTCAAGTGTTCGTTTCCAGTAACTCGTTGAATCTTTAGGTTTCACTCCATTTTCTGCTATATAGATAGATGTGTTTGAAACTCTAAATCAAACAGGGTTTGTGCTAGCTCCTTGAATCTTGACAAAATGAACTAGCTCTAAGTTCTATCTCTATGGTTTGTTTCTTCTTGAAGTACCCCATGCAGAGACTGGCGAAAAACACTTTCGTTTGAAAGGGGTTGCCAAGCTCCAAAAAACTACTGGTTTGCTGAAAACTCAGCAAACATTTTTTCACCAAATCTTGATGATACTTGGTGGTAATGATCAGTTCACTAATCCCACTTGGCTGCCCAATTTTTATTCTTCTAGGTTGAAGCATTCGTTTCCAGTAACAGTTTGAATTTTTAGGTTTCACTCGGTTTTCTCCTACATAGATAGCTGTGTTTGGAATTCTAAATCAAACACGGTTTGTGCTAGCTCCTTGAAACTTGACCAAATGAAGTAGTTCTAAGTTCTATCTCTATGGTTTGTTTCCTCTTGAAGTACCCCATGCAGAGACTGGCCAAAAACACTTTCGTTTGAAAGGGATTGCAAAGCTTCCAAAAAACTACTAGTTTGCTGAAATCTCAGCAAACATTTTTTCACAAAATCTTGATGATACTTTGTGGTAATGATCAGTTAACTAAGCCCACTTGGCTTCCAAATTTTTATTCTTCTAGGTTGAAGCATTCGTTTCCAGTAACAGTTTGAATTTTTAGGTTTCACTCTGTTTTCTCCTACATAGATAGCTATGTTTGGAATTCTAAATCAAACACGGTTTTTGCTAGCTCCTTGAAACTTGACCAAATGAAGTAGTTCTAAGTTCTATCTCTATGGTTTGTTTTCTCTTGACGTACCCCATGCAGAGACTGGTGAAAAACACTTTTGTTTGAAAGGGGTTGCCAAGCTTCCAAAAACTACTAGTTTGCTGAAATCTCAGCAAATATTTTTTCAACAAATCTTGATGATACTTGGTGGTAATGAACAGTTCACTAATCCCACTTGGCTGCCCAATTTTCACTCTTCTAGGTTCAAGCGTTCGTTTCCAGTAACACGTTGAATTTTTAGGTTTCACTCTGTTTTCTGCTATATAGATAGATGTGTTTGAAACTCTAAATCAAACACGGTTTGTGTTAGCTCCTTGAAACTTGACAAAATGAAGTAGTTCTAAGTTCTATCTCAATGGTTTGTTTCCTCTTGAAGTACCCCATGGAGAGACTGGCGAAAAACACTTTCGTTTGAAAGGGGTTGCCAAGCTTTCAAAAAACTACTAGTTTGCTGAAATCTCAGCAAACATTTTTTCACCAAATCTTGATGATACTTGGTGGTAATGATCAGTTCACTAATCCCACTTGGCTGCCCAATTTTTATTGTTCTAGGTTGAAGCATTCGTTTCCAGTAACAGTTTGAATTTTTAGGTTTCACTCTGTTTTCTCCTACATAGATAGCTGTGTTTGGAATTCTAAATCAAACACGATTTGTGCTAGCTCCATGAAACTTGACCAAATGAAGTAGTTCTAAGTTCTATCTCTATGGTTTGTTTCCTCTTGAAGTATCCCATGAAGGGACTGGCGAAAAACACTTTCGTTTGAAAGGGCTTGCCAAGCTTCCAGAAAAACTACTAGTTACCTAAAATATCAGCAAACATTTTTTCACCAAATCTTGATGATACTTGGTGGTAATGATCAGTTCACTAATCCCACTTCGCTGCCCAATTTTTATTGTTCTAGGTTGAAGCATTCGTTTCCAGTAACAGTTTGAATTTTTAGGTTTCACTCTGTTTTCTCCTACATAGATAGCTGTGTTTGGAATTCTAAATCAAACACGATTTGTGCTAGCTCCTTGAAACTTGACCAAATGAAGTAGTTCTAAGTTCTATCTCTATGGTTTGTTTCCTCTTGAATACCCCATGCAGAGACTGTCGAAAAACACTTTTGTTTGAAAGGGGTTGCCAAGCTTCCAAAAAAACTACTAGTTTGCTGAAATCTCAGCAAACATTTTTTCAAAAATTACTTGATGATACTTGGTGGTAATGATCAGTTCACTAATTTCACTTCGGTGCCCAATTTTCACTCTTCTAGATTCAAGCGTTCGTTTCCAATAACACTTTGAATTTTTAGGTTTCACTTTTTTTTCTGCTATATTGATAGATGTGTTTGAAACTCTAAATCAAACACGGTTTGTGCTAGCTCCTTGAAACTTGACAAAATGAAGTAGTTCTAAGTTCTGTCTCTATGGTTTTTTTCCTCTTGAAGTAGCCAATGCAGCGACTGGCGAAAAGCACTTTCATTTGAAAGGGGTTGCCAAGATTCCAAAATTTCTACTTTTCTGAAATCTCAGCAAACATTTTTTCACCAAATCTTGATGATACTTGGTGGTAATGATCAGTTCACTAAGCCCACTTGGCTGCCCAATTTTTATTCTTCTAGGTGAAAGCATTCGTTTCCAATAACACTTTGAATTTTTAGGTTTCACTCTGTTTTTTACTACATAGATAGCTGTGTTTGGAATTCTAAATCAAACACGGTTTGTGCTAGCTCCTTGAAACTTGACCAAATGAAGTAGTTCTAAGTTCTATCTCTATGGTTTGTTTCCTCTTGAAGTACCCCATACAGAGACTGGAGAAAAACACTTTTGTTTGAAAGGGGTTGCCAAGCTTCTGAAAAACTACTAGTTTGCTGAAATCTCAGCAAACATTTTTTCACCAAATCTTGATGATACTTGGTGGTTGATCAGTTCACTAATCCCACTTGGCTGCCCAATTTTCACTCTTCTAGGTTCAAGCCTTCCTTTCCAGTAACACTTTGAATTTTTAGGTTTCACTTTTTTTTCTGCTATATAGATATAAGTGTTTGAAACTCTAAATCAAACACGGTTTGTGCTAGCTTCTTGAAACTTGCCCAAATGAAGTAGTTCTAAGTTCTAACTCTATGGTTTGTTTCCTCTTAAAGTACCCCATGCAGAGACTGACGAAAAGCACTATCATTTGAAAGGGGTTGCCAAGCTTCCAAAAAACTTCTAGTTTTCTGAAATCTCAGCAAACATTTTTTCACCAAAACTTGCTGATACTTGGTGGTAATGATCAGTTCACTAAGCCCACTTGGCTGCACAATTTTCACTCTCCTAGGTTCAAGCGTTCGTTTCCAGTAACACTTTGAAGTTTTAGGTTTCACTCTGTTTTCTGCTATATAGATAGATGTGTTTGAAACTCTAAAGCAAACACGGTTTGTGCTAGCTCCTTGAAACTTGACCAAAAGAAGTAGTTCTAAGTTCTATCTCTATGGTTTGTTTCGTCTTGAAGTACCCCATGCGGAGACTGGCGAAAAACACTTTCGTTTGAAAGGGGTTGCCAAGCTTCCAAAAAACTACTAGTTTGCTGAAATCTCAGCAAACATTTTTTCACCAAAACTTGATGATACTTGGTGGTAATGATCAGTTCACTAATCCCACATGGCTGCCCAATTTTTATTCTTCTAGGTTGAAGCATTCGTTTCCAGTAACAGTTTGAATTTTTAGGTTTCACTCTGTTTTCTCCTACATAGATCTCGGTTTTCTCCTACATATATAGCTGTGTTTGGAATTCTAAATCAAACACGGTTTGTGCTAGCTCCTTGAGACTTGACCAAATGAATTAGTTCTAAGTTCTATCTCAATGGTTTGTTTACTCTTGAAGTACCCCATGCAGAGACTGGCGAAAAACAGTTTCGTTTGAAAGGGGTTGCCAAGCTTCCAAAAAACTACTAGTTTGCTGAAATCTCAGCAAACATTTTTTCAGCAAATCTTGATGTTACTTGGTGGTAATGATCAGTTCACTTAGCCCACTTGGCTGCCCAATTTTCACTCTTCTAGGTTCAAGCGTTCGTTTCCAGGAACACTTTGAATTTTTAGGTTTCACTCTGTTTTCTCCTACATAGATAGCTGCGTTTGGAATTCTAAATCAAACACGGTTTGAGCTAGCTCCGTGAAACTTGACCAAATGAAGTAGTTCTAAGTTTTATCTCTATGGTTTGTTTCCTCTTGAAGTACCCCATGCAGAGACAGGCGAAAAGCACTTTCATTTGAAAGGGGTTGCCAAGATTCCAAAAAACTTCTACTTTTCTGAAATCTCAGCAAACATTTTTTCACCAAATCTTGATGATACTTGGTGGTAATGATCAGTTCACTAAGCCCACTTGGCTGCCCAATTTTCACTCTTCTAGGTTCAAGCGTTCGTTTCCAGTAATACTTTGAATTTTTAGGTTGCACTCTGTTTTCTGCTATATAGATAGATGTGTTTGAAACTCTAAATCAAACACGGTTTGTGCTAGCTCCTTGAAACTTGACCAAATGAAGTAGTTCTAAGTTCTATCTCTATGGTTTGTTTCCTCTTGAAGTACCCCATGCAGAGACTGGCGAAAAACACTTTCGTTTGAAAGGGGTTGCCAAGCTTCCAAAAAACTACTAGTTTGCTGAAATCTCAGCAAACATTTTTTCACCAAAACTTGATGATACTTGGTGGTAATGATCAGTTCACTAATCCCACTTGGCTGCCCAATTTTTATTCTTCCAGGTTGAAGCATTCGTTTCCAGTAACAGTTTGAATTTTTAGGTTTCACTCTTTTTTCTCCTACATAAATAGCTGTGTTTGGAATTCTAAATCAAACCCGGTTTGTGCTAGCTCCTTGAAACTTGACCAAATGAAGTAGTTCTAAGTTCTATCTCTATGGTTCGTTTCCTCTTGAAGTACCCCACGCAGAGACTGGCAAAAAACACTTTCGTTTGAAATGGGTTGCCAAGCTTCCAAAAAATTACTAGTTTGCTGAAATCTCAGCAGACCTTTTTTCACCAAATCTTGATGATACTTGGTGGTAATTATCAGTTCACTAATCCCACTTGGCTGCCCAATTTTCACTCTTCTAGGTTAAAGCGTTCGTTACTAGTAACAGTTTGAATTTTTAAGTTTCACTCTGTTTTCTCCTACATAGATAGCTGTGTTTGGAATTCTAAATCAAACACGGTTTGTGCTAGGTCCTTGAAACTTGACCAAATGAAGTAGTTCTAAGTTCTATCTCTATGGTTTGTTTCCTCTTGAAGTACCCCATGCAGAGACTGGCGAAAAACACTTTCGTTTGAAAGGGGTTGCCAAGCTTCCAAAAAACTACTAGTTTGCTGAAATCTCAGCAAACCTTTTTTCACCAAATCTTGATGATACTTGGTGGTAATGATCAGTTCACTATGCCCACTTGGCTTCCCAATTTTCATTCTTCTAGGTTCAAGCGTTCGTTTCCAGTAACACTTTGAAATTTAGGTTTCACTCTGTTTTCTGCTATATAGATAGATGTGTTTGAAACTCTAAAGCAAACACGGTTTGTGCTAGCTCCTTGAAACTTGACCAAAAGAAGTAGTTCTAAGTTCTCTCTCTATGGTTTGTTTCCTCTTGAAGTACCCCATGCAGAGACTGGCGAAAAACACTTTCGTTTGAAAGGGGTTGCCAAGCTTCCAAAAAACTACTAGTTTGCTGAAATCTCAGCAAACATTTTTTCACCAAAACTTGATGATACTTGGTGGTAATGATCAGTTCACTAATCCCACTTGGCTGCCCAATTTTTATTCTTCCAGGTTGAAGCATTCGTTTCCAGTAACAGTTTGAATTTTTAGGTTTCACTCTTTTTTCTCCTACATAAATAGCTGTGTTTGGAATTCTAAATCAAACACGGTTTGTGCTAGCTCCTTGAATCTTGACCAAATGAAGTAGTTCTAAGTTCTATCTCTATGGTTCGTTTCCTCTTGAAGTACCCCACGCAGAGACTGGCAAAAAACACTTTCGTTTGAAATGGGTTGCCAAGCTTCCAAAAAATTACTAGTTTGCTGAAATCTCAGCAGACCTTTTTTCACCAAATCTTGATGATACTTGGTGGTAATTATCAGTTCACTAATCCCACTTGGCTGCCCAATTTTCACTCTTCTAGGTTAAAGCGTTCGTTACTAGTAACAGTTTGAATTTTTAAGTTTCACTCTGTTTTCTCCTACATAGATAGCTGTGTTTGGAATTCTAAATCAAACACGGTTTGTGCTAGGTCCTTGAAACTTGACCAAATGAAGTAGTTCTAAGTTCTATCTCTATGGTTTGTTTCCTCTTGAAGTACCCCATGCAGAGACTGGCGAAAAACACTTTCGTTTGAAAGGGGTTGCCAAGCTTCCAAAAAACTACTAGTTTGCTGAAATCTCAGCAAACCTTTTTTCACCAAATCTTGATGATACTTGGTGGTAATGATCAGTTCACTATGCCCACTTGGCTTCCCAATTTTCACTCTTCTAGGTTCAAGCGTTCGTTTCCAGTAACACTTTGAAATTTAGGTTTCACTCTGTTTTCTGCTATAGAGATAGATGTGTTTGAAACTCTAAATCAAACACGGTTTTTGCTAGCTCCTTGAAACTTGATCAAATGAAGTAGTTCTAAGTTCTATCTATATGGTTTGTTTCCTCTTGAAGTACCCCATGCACAGACTGGCGAAAGTCCCTTTCGTTTGAAAGGGGTGGCCAAGCTTCCAAAAAACTACTAGTTTGCTTAAATCTCAGCAAACATTTTTTCAGCAAATCTTGATGATACTTGGTGGTAATGATCAGTTCACTTAGCCCACTTGGCTGCCCAATTTTCACTCTTCTAGATTCAAGCGTTCGTTTCCAGTAACACTTTGAATTTTTAAGGTTTCACTCGGTTTTCTCCTACATAGATAGCTGTGTTTGGAATTCTAAATCAAACACGGTTTGTGCTAGCTCCTTGAAACTTGACCAAATGAAGTAGTTCTAAGTTCTATCTCTATGGTTTGTTTCCTCTTGAAGTACCCCATGCAGAGACTGGCGAAATGGACTTTCGTTTGAAAGGGGTTGCCAAGCTTCCAAATACTACTAGTTTGCTGATATCTCAGCAAATATTTTTTCACCAAATCTTGATGATACTTGGTGGTAATGATCAGTTCACTAAGCCCAATTGGCTGCCCAATTTTCACTCTTCTAAGTTTAAGCGTTCGTTTCCAGTAACACTTTGAATTTTTAGGTTTCACTCTGTTTTCTGCTATATAGATAGATGTGTTTGAAACTCTAAATCAAACACGGTTTGTGCTAGCTCCTTCAAACTTGACCAAATGAAGTAGTTCTAAGTTCTATCTCTATGGTTTGTTTCCTCTTGAAGTACCCCATGCAGAGACTGGCGAAAAACACTTTCGATTGAAAGGGGTTGCCAAGCTTCCAAAAAACTACTAGTTTGCTGAAATCTCAGCAAACATTTTTTCACCAAATCTTGATGATACTTGGTGGTAATGATCAGTTCACTGATCCCACTTGGCTGCCCAATTTTTATTCTTCTAGGTTAAAGCATTCGTTTCAGTAACACTTTGAATTTTTAGGTTTCACTCTGTTTACTCCTACATAGATAGCTGTGTTTGAAACTCTAAATCAAACACGGTTTGTGCTAGCTCCTTGAAACTTGACCAAATGAAGTAGTTCTAAGATCTATTTCTATGGTTTGTTTCCTCTGGAAGTACCGCATGCGGAGACTGGCGAAAAGCACTTTCATTTGAAAGGGGTTGGCAAGCTTCCAAAAAACTTCTAGTTTTCTGAAATCTCAGCAAACATTTTTTCACCAAATCTTGATGATACTTGGTGGTAATGATCAGTTCACTAAGCCCACTTGGCTGCCCAATTACACTCTTCTAGGTTCAAGCGTTCGTTTCCAGTAACACTTTGAATTTTAGGTTTCACTCTGTTTTCTGCTATATAGATAGATTTGTTTGAAACTGTAAATCAAACACAGTTTGTGATAGCTCCTTGAAACTTGACCAAATGTAGTAGTTCTAAGTTCTATCTCTAAGGTTTGTTTGCTCTTGACGTACCCCATGCAGAGACTGGCGAAAAAAACACTTTCGTTTGAAAGGGGTTGCCAAGCTTCTAAAAAACTACTATTTTACTGAAATCTCAGCAAACATTTTTTCACCAAATCTTGATGATACTTGGTGGTAATGATCAGTTCACTAATCCCACTTGGTTGCCCAATTTTCACTCTTCTAGGTTCAAGCGTTCGTTTCCAGTAACACTTTGAATTTTTAGGTTTCAATTTTTTTTCTGCTATATAGATAGATGTGTTTGAAACTCTAAATCAAACACGGTTTGTGCTAGCTCTTTGAAACTTGACAAAATGAAGTAGTTCTAAGTTCTATATCTATAGTTTGTTTCCTCTTGAAGTACCCCATGCAGAGACTGGCGAAAAGCACTTTCATTTGAAAGGGGTTGCCAAGCTTCCAAAAAACTTCTAGTTTTCTGAAATCTCAGCAAACATTTTTTCACCAAATCTTGATGATACTAAGGCGTAATGATCAGTTCACTAAGCCCACTTGGCTGCCCAATTTTCACCCTTCTAGGTTCAAGCGTTCATTTCCAGTAACACTTGGAATTTTTAGGTTTCACTCTGTTTTCTGCTATATAGATAGATGTGTTTGAAACTCTAAATCAAACACGGTTTGTGCTTGCTCCTTGAAACTTGACCAAATGATGTAGTTCTATGTTCTATCTCTATGGTTTGTTTCCTCTTGATGTCCCCCATGCAGAGACTGGCGAAAAACAGTTTCGTTTGAAAGGGGTTGCCAAGCTTCCAAAAAACTACTAGTTTCCTGAAATCTCAGCAAACATTTTTTCACCAAATCTTGATGATACTTGGTGGTAATGATCAGTTCACTAAGCACACTTTGCTGTCCAATTTTCACTCTTCTAGGTTGAAGGGTTCGTTTCCAGTAACAGTTTGAATTTTTAGGTTTCACTCTGTTTTCTCCTACATAAATAGCTGTGTTTGGAATTCTAAATCAAACACGGTTTGTGCTAGCTCCTTGAAACTTGACCAAATGAAGTAGTTCTAAGTTCTATATCTATTGTTTGTTTCCTCTTGAAGTACCCCATGCAGAGACTGGCGAAAAACACTTTCGTTTGAAAGGGGTTGCCAAGCTTCCAAAAAAATACTAGTTTGCTGAAATATCAGCAAACATTTTTTCACCAAATCTTGATGATACTTGGTGGTAATGATCAGTTCACTAATCCCACTTGGCTGCCCAACTTTTATTCTTCTAGGTTGAAGCATTCGTTTCCAGTAACAGTTTGAATTTTTAGGTTTATCTCTGTTTTCTCCTACATAGATAGCTGTGTTTGGTATTCTAAATGAAACACGGTTTGTGCTAGCTCCTTGAAACTTGACCAAATGTATTACTTCTAAGTTCTATCTCTATGGTTTGTTTCCTCTTGAAGTACCCCATGCAGAGACTGGCAAAAAACACTTTGGTTTGAAAGGGGTTGCCAAGCTTCCAAAAACTACTAGTTTGCTGAAATATCAGCAAACATTTTTTCACCAAATCTTGATGATACTTGGTGGTAATGATCAGTTCACTAATCCCACTTGGCTGCCCAATTTTCACTATTCTAGGTTCAAGCGTTCGTTTACAGTAACACTTTGAATTTTTAGGTTCAATTTTTTTTCTGCTATATAGATAGAAGTGTTTGAAACTCTAAATCAAACACGGTTTGTGCTAGCTCCTTGAAACTTGACCAAGTAAAGTAGTTCTATGTTCTATCTCTATGGTTTGTTTCCTCTTAAAGTACCCCATGCAGAGACTGGCGAAAAGCACTTTCATTTGAAAGGGGTTGCCAAGCTTCCAAATAACTTCTAGTTTTCTGAAATCTCAGCAAACATTTTTTCACCAAAACTTGCTGATACTTGGTGGTAATGATCAGTTCACTAAGCCCACTTGGCTGCACAATTTGCACTCTTCTAGGTTCAAGCGTTCGTTGCCAGTAACACTTTGAATTTTTAGGTTTCACTCTTTTTTCTGCTATATAGATAGATGTGTTTGAAACTCTAAAGCAAACACGGTTTGTGCTAGCTCCTTGAAACTTGACCAAAAGAAGTAGTTCTAAGTTCTCTCTCTATGGTTTGTTTCCTCTTGAAGTACCCCATGCAGAGACTGGCGAAAAACACTTTCGTTTGAAAGGGGTTGCCAAGCTTCCAAAAAACTACTAGTTTCCTGAAATCTCAGCAAACATTTTTTCACCAAAACTTGATGATACTTGGTGGTAATGATCAGTTCACTAATCCCACTTGGCTGCCCAATTTTTATTCTTCCAGGTTGAAGCATTCGTTTCCAGTAACAGTTTGAATTTTTAGGTTTCACTCTTTTTTCTCCTACATAAATAGCTGTGTTTGGAATTCTAAATCAAACACGGTTTGTGCTAGCTCCTTGAAACTTGACCAAAAGAAGTAGTTCTAAGTTCTATCTCTATGGTTCGTTTCCTCTTGAAGTACCCCACGCAGAGACTGGCAAAAAACACTTTCGTTTGAAATGGGTTGCCAAGCTTCCAAAAAATTACTAGTTTGCTGAAATCTCAGCAGACCTTTTTTCACCAAATCTTGATGATACTTGGTGGTAATTATCAGTTCACTAATCCCACTTGGCTGCCCAATTTTCACTCTTCTAGGTTAAAGCGTTCGTTACTAGTAACAGTTTGAATTTTTAAGTTTCACTCTGTTTTCTCCTACATACATAGCTGTGTTTGGAATTCTAAATCAAACACGGTTTGTGCTAGGTCCTTGAAACTTGACCAAATGAAGTAGTTCTAAGTTCTATCTCTATGGTTTGTTTCCTCTTGAAGTACCCCATGCAGAGACTGGCGAAAAACACTTTCGTTTGAAAGGGGTTGCCAAGCTTCCAAAAAACTACTAGTTTGCTGAAATCTCAGCAAACCTTTTTTCACCAAATCTTGATGATACTTGGTGGTAATGATCAGTTCACTATGCCCACTTGGCTTCCCAATTTTCACTCTTCTAGGTTCAAGCGTTCGTTTCCAGTAACACTTTGAAATTTAGGTTTCACTCTGTTTTCTGCTATAGAGATAGATGTGTTTGAAACTCTAAATCAAACACGGTTTTTGCTAGCTCCTTGAAACTTGATCAAATGAAGTAGTTCTAAGTTCTATCTATATGGTTTGTTTCCTCTTGAAGTACCCCATGCACAGACTGGCGAAAGTCCCTTTCGTTTGACAGGGGTGGCCAAGCTTCCAAAAAACTACTAGTTTGCTTAAATCTCAGCAAACATTTTTTCAGCAAATCTTGATGATACTTGGTGGTAATGATCAGTTCACTTAGCCCACTTGGCTGCCCAATTTTCACTCTTCTAGATTCAAGCGTTCGTTTCCAGTAACACTTTGAATTTTTAGGTTTCACTCGGTTTTCTCCTACATAGATAGCTGTGTTTGGAATTCTAAATCAAACACGGTTTGTGCTAGCTCCTTGAAACTTGACCAAATGAAGTAGTTCTAAGTTCTATCTCTATGGTTTGTTTCCTCTTGAAGTACCCCATGCAGAGACTGGCAAAAAGCACTTTCATTTGAAAGGGGTTGCCAAGATTCCAAAATTTCTACTTTTCTGAAATCTCAGCAAACATTTCTTCACCAAATCTTGATGATACTTG
The DNA here is from genome assembly GCF_048772815.1 of Callospermophilus lateralis. NCBI lineage: Eukaryota > Metazoa > Chordata > Mammalia > Rodentia > Sciuridae > Callospermophilus > Callospermophilus lateralis. Next base: position 40,385 of record NW_027514964.1, on the reverse strand, counting down.
GTGGTAATGATCAGTTCACTAAGCCCACTTGGCTGCCCAATTTTCACTCTTCTAGGTTCAAGCGTTCGTTTCCAGTAACACTTTGAATTTTTACCTTTCACTCTGTTTTCTGCTATATAGATAGATGTGTTTGAAACTCTAAATCAAACAGGGTTTGTGCTAGCTCCTTGAAACTTGACCAAATGAAGTAGTTCTAAGTTCTATCTCTATGGTTTGTTTCCTCTTGAAGTACCCCATGCAGAGACTGGCGAAAAACACTTTTGTTTGAAAGGGGTTGCCAAGCTTCCAAAAAACTACTAGTTTGCTGAAATCTAAGCAAACATTTTTTCACCAAATCTTGATGATACTTGGTGGTAATGATCAGTTCACTAATCTCACTTGGGTGCCCAATTTTCACTCTTCTAGATTCAAGCGTTCGTTTCCAGTAACACTTTGAATTATTAGGTTTCACTTTTTTTTCTGCTATATTGATAGATGTGTTTGAAACTCTAAATCAAACACGGTTTGTGCTAGCTCCTTGAAAGTTGACAAAATGAAGTAGTTCTAAGTTCTATCTCTATGGTTTTTTTCCTCTTGAAGTACCCCATGCAGAGACCGGCGAAAAGCACTTTCATTTGAAAGGAGTTGCCAAGATTCCAAAATTTCTACTTTTCTGAAATCTCAGCAAACATTTCTTCACCAAATCTTGATGATACTTGGTGGTAATGATCAGTTCACTAAGCCCACTTGGCTGCCCAATTTTCACTCTTCTAGGTTCAAGCGTTCGTTTCCAGTAACACTTTGAATTTTTACCTTTCACTCTGTTTTCTGCTATATAGATAGATGTGTTTGAAACTCTAAATCAAACACGGTTTGTGCTAGCTCCTTGAAACTTGACCAAATGAAGTAGTTCTAAGTTCTATCTCTATGGTTTGTTTCCTCTTGAAGTACCCCATGCAGAGACTGGCGAAAAACACTTTCGTTTGAAAGGGGTTGCCAAGCTTATAAAAAAATACTAGTTTGCTGAAATCTCAGCAAACATTTTTTAACCAAATCTTGATGATACTTGGTGGTAATGATCAGTTCACTAATCCCACTTGGCTGCCCAATTTTTATTCTTCTAGGTTGAAGCATTCGTTTCCAGTAACAGTTTGAATTTTTAGTTTTCACTCTGTTTACTCCTACATAGATAGCTGTGTTTGGAATTCTAAATCAAACACGGTTTGTGCTAGCTCCTTGAAACTTGACCAAATAAAGTAGTTCTAAGTTCTATCTCTATGGTTTGTTTCCTCTTGAAGTACCCCATGCAGAGACTGGCGAAAAACACTTTTGTTTGAAAGGGGTTGCCAAGCTTCTGAAAAACTACTATTTTGCTGAAATCTCAGCAAACATTTTTTCACCAAATCTTGATGATCCTTGGTGGTAATGATCAGCTCACTAATCCCAATTGGCTGCCCAATTTTTATTCTTCTAGGTTGAAGCTTTCGTTTTTAGTAACACTTTGAATTTTTAGGTTTCACTCTGTTTTCTGCTATATAAATAGATGTGTTTGAAACTCTAAAGCAAACACGGTTTGTGCTAGCTCCTTGAGACTTGACCAAAAGAAGTAGTTCTAAGTTCTATCTCTATGGTTTGTTTCCTCTTGAAGTACCCCCTGCAGAGACTGGCAAAAAACACTTCCGTTTGAAAGGGGTTGCCAAGCTTCCAAAAAACTACTAGTTTGCTGATATCTCAGCAAATATTTTTTCACCAAAACTTGATGATACTTGGTGGTAATGATCAGTTCACTAATCCCACTTGGCTGCCCAATTTTTATTCTTCTAGGTTGAAGCATTCGTTTCCAGTAACAGTTTGAATTTTTAGGTTTCACTCTGTTTTCTCCTACATAGATCTCGGTTTTCTCCTACATAGATAGCTGTGTTTGGAATTCTAAATCAAACACGGTTTGTGCTAGCTCCTTGAGACTTGACCAAATGAATTAGTTCTAAGTTCTATCTCTATGGTTTGTTTACTCTTAAAGTACCCCATGCAGAGACTGGCAAAAAACACTTTCATTTGAAAGGGGTTGCCAAGCTTCCAAAAAACTACTAGTTTGCTGCCATCTCAGCAAACATTTTTTCACCAAATCTTGATGATACTTGGTGGTAATGATCAGTTCACTAAGCCCACTTGGCTTCCCAATTTTCACTCTTCTAGGTTCAAGCATTCGTTTCCAGTAACACTTTGAATTTTTAGGTTTCACTCTGTTTTCTGCTATAGAGATAGATGTGTTTGAAACTCTAAATCAAACACGGTTTGTGCTAGCTCCTTGAAACTTGACCAAATGAAGTAGTTCTAAGTTCTATCTATATGGTTTGTTTCCTCTTGAAGTACCCCATGCAGAGACTGGCGAAAGTCCCTTTCGTTTGAAAGGGGTGGCCAAGCTTCCAAAAAACTACTAGTTTGCTGAAATCTCAGCAAACATTTTTTCAGCAAAACTTGATGATACTTGGTGGTAATGATCAGTTCACTTAGCCCACTTGGCAGCCCAATTTTCACTCTTGTAGGTTCAAGCGTTCGTTTCCAGTAACACTTTGAATTTTTAGGTTTCACTCTGTTTTCTCCTACATAGATAGCTGTGTTTGGAATTCTAATTCAAACACGGTTTGTGCTAGCTCTTTGAAACTTGACCAAATGAAGTAGTTCTAATTTCTATCTCTATGTTTTGTTTCCTCTTGAAGTACCCCATGCAGAGACTGGCAAAAAACACTTTCGTTTGAAAGGGGTTGCCAAGCTTCCAAAAAAATACTAGTTTGCTGAAATCTCAGCAAACATTTTTTCACCAAATCTTGATGATACTTGGTGGTAATGATCAGTTCACAAATCCCACTTGGCTGCCCAATTTTTATTCTTCTAGGTTAAAGCATTCGTTTCCAGTAACAGTTTAAATTTTTAGGTTTCACTCTGTTTTCTCCTACATAGATAGCTGTGTTTGGAATTCTAAATCAAACACGGTTTGTGCTAGCTCCTTGAAACTTGACCAAATGAAGTAGTTCTAAGTTCAATCTCTATGGTTTGTTTCCTCTTGAAGTACCCCATGCAGAGACTGTCGAAAAACACTTTTGTTTGAAAGGGGTTGCCAAGCTTCCAAAAAAACTACTAGTTTGCTGAAATCTCAGCAAACATTTTTTCACCACAACTTGATGATACTTGGTGGTAATGATCAGTTCACTAATCCCACTTGAATGCCCAATTTTTATTCTTCTAGGTTGAAGCATTCGTTTCCAGTAACAGTTTGAATTTTTAGGTTTCACTCTGTTTTCTCCTATATAAATAGCTGTGTTTGGAATTCTAAATCAAACACGGTTTGTGCTAGCTCCTTGAAACTTGACCAAATGAAGTAGTTCTAAGTTCTATCTCTATGGTTCGTTTCCTCATGAAGTACCCCATGCAGAGACTGGCGAAAAACACTTTCGTTTGAAATGGGTTGCCAAGCTTCCAAAAAAATTACTAGTTTGCTGAAATCTCAGCAGACCTTTTTTCACCAAATCTTGATGATACTTGGTGGTAATTATCAGTTCACTAATCCCACTTGGCTGCCCAATTTTCACTCTTCTAGGTTAAAGCGTTCGTTACTAGTAACAGTTTGAAATTTTAAGTTTCACTCTGTTTTCTCCTACATAGATAGCTGTGTTTGGAATTCTAAATCAAACACGGTTTGTGCTAGGTCCTTGAAACTTGACCAAATGAAGTAGTTCTAAGTTCTATCTCTATGGTTTGTTTCCTCTTGAAGTACACCATGCAGAGACTGGCGAAAAACACTTTCGTTTGAAAGGGGTGGCCAAGCTTCCAAAAAACTACTAGTTTGCTGAAATCTCAGCAAACATTTTTTCACCAAATCTTGATGATACTTGGTGGTAATGATCAGTTCACTATGCCCACTTGGCTTCCCAATTTTCACAATTCTAGGTTCAAGCGTTCGTTTCCAATAACACTTTGAAATTTAGGTTTCACTCTGTTTTCTGCTATAGAGATAGATGTGTTTGAAACTCTAAATCAAACACGGTTTTTGCTAGCTCCTTGAAACTTGATCAAATGAAGTAGTTCTAAGTTCTATCTATATGGTTTGTTTCCTCTTGAAGTACCCCATGCACAGACTGGCGAAAGTCCCTTTCGTTTGAAAGGGGTGGCCAAGCTTCCAAAAAACTACTAGTTTGCTTAAATCTCAGCAAACATTTTATCAGCAAATCTTGATGATACTTGGTGGTAATGATCCGTTCACTTAGCCCACTTGGCTGCCCAATTTTCACTCTTCTAGATTCAAGCGTTCGTTTCCAGTAACACTTTGAATTTTTAGGTTTCACTCGGTTTTCTCCTACATAGATAGCTGTGTTTGGAATTCTAAATCAAACACGGTTTGTGCTAGCTCCTTGAAACTTGACCAAATGAAGTAGTTCTAAGTTCTATTTCTATGGTTTGTTTCCTCTTGAAGTACCCCATGCAGAGACTGGCGAAATGGACTTTCGTTTGAAAGGGGTTGCCAAGCTTCCAAATACTACTAGTTTGCTGATATCTCAGCAAATATTTTTTCACCAAATCTTGATGATACTTGGTGGTAATGAACAGTTCACTAAGCCCAATTGGCTGCCCAATTTTCACTCTTCTAGGTTCAAGCGTTCGTTTCCAGTAACACTTTGAATTTTTAGGTTTCACTCTGTTTTCTGCTATATAGATAGATGTGTTTGAAACTCTAAATCAAACACGGTTTGTGCTAGCTCCTTCAAACTTGACCAAATGAAGTAGTTCTAAGTTCTATCTCTATGGTTTGTTTCCTCTTGAAGTACCCCATGCAGAGACTGGCGAAAAACACTTTCGATTGAAAGGGGTTGCCAAGCTTCCAAAAAACTACTAGTTTGCTGAAATCTCAGCAAACATTTTTTCACCAAATCTTGATGATACTTGGTGGTAATGATCAGTTCACTGATCCCACTTGGCTGCCCAATTTTTATTCTTCTAGGTTAAAGCATTCGTTTCCAGTAACACTTTGAATTTTTAGGTTTCACTCTGTTTACTCCTACATAGATAGCTGTGTTTGAAACTCTAAATCAAACACGGTTTGTGCTAGCTCCTTGAAACTTGACCAAATGAAGTAGTTCTAAGATCTATTTCTATGGTTTGTTTCCTCTGGAAGTACCGCATGCGGAGACTGGCGAAAAGCACTTTCATTTGAAAGGGGTTGGCAAGCTTCCAAAAAACTTCTAGTTTTCTGAAATCTCAGCAAACATTTTTTCACCAAATCTTGATGATACTTGGTGGTAATGATCAGTTCACTAAGCCCTCTTGGCTGCCCAATTTACACTCTTCTAGGTTCAAGCGTTCGTTTCCAGTAACACTTTGAATTTTAGGTTTCACTCTGTTTTCTGCTATATAGATAGATTTGTTTGAAACTGTAAATCAAACACAGTTTGTGATAGCTCCTTGAAACTAGACCAAATGAAGTAGTTCTAAGTTCTATCTCTATGGTTTGTTTGCTCTTGACGTACCCCATGCAGAGACTGGCGAAAAAAACACTTTCGTTTGAAAGGGGTTGCCAAGCTTCTAAAAAACTACTATTTTACTGAAATCTCAGCAAACATTTTTTTACCAAATCTTGATGATACTTGGTGGTAATGATCAGTTCACTAATCTCACTTATTTGCCCAATTTTCACTCTTCTAGGTTCAAGCGTTCGTTTCCAGGAACACTTTGAAATTTTAGGTTTCACTCTGTTTTCTCCTACATAGATAGCTGTGTTTGGAATTCTAAATAAAACACGGTTTGTGCTGGCTCCTTGAAACTTGACCAAATGAAGTAGTTCTAAGTTCTATCTCTATGGTTTGTTTCCTCTTGAAGTACCCCATGCAGAGACTGGCGAAAAACACTTTCGTTTGAAAGGGGTTGCCAAGCTTCCAAAAAACTTCTAGTTTGCTGAAATCTCAGCAAACATTTTTTCACCAAATCTTGATGATACTTGGTGGTAATGATCAGTTCACAAATCCCACTTGGCTGCCCAATTTTTATTCTTCTAGGTTGAAGCATTCTTTTCCAGTAACAGTTTGAATTTTTAGGTTTCACTCTGTTTTCTCCTGCATAGATAGCTGTGTTTGGAATTCTAAATCAAACACGGTTTGAGCTAGCTCCTTGAAACTTGACCAAATGAAGTAGTTCTAAGTTCTATCTCTATGGTTCGTTTCCTCTTGAAGTACCCCATGCAGAGACTGGCGAAAAACACTTTCATTTGAAAGGGGTTGAGAAGCTTCCAAAAAACTACTAGTTTGCTGAAATCTCAGCAAACATTTTTTCACCAAATCTTGATGATACATGGTGGTAATGATCAGTTCACTAAGCCCACTTGGCTGCCCAATTTTCACTCTTCTAGGTTCAAGCGTTCGTTTCCAGTAACACTTTGAATTTTTAGGTTTCACTCTGTTTTCTGCTATATAGATAGAGGTGTTTGAAACTCTAATCAAACACGGTTTGTGCTAGCTCCATGAAACTTGACCAAATGAAGTAGTTCTAAGTTATATCTCTATGGATTGTTTCCTCTTGAAGTACCCCATACATAGACTGGCGAAAAAACACTTTCGTTTGAAAGGGGTTGCCAAGCTTCCAAAAAACCACTAGTTTGCTGAAATCTCAGCAAACATTTTTTTCACCAAATCTTGATGATACTTGGTGGTAATGATCAGTTCACTAATCCCACTTGGCTGCCAAATTTTTATTCTTCTAGGTTGAAGCATTCGTTTCCAGTAACAGTTTGAATTTTTAGGTTTCACTCTGCTTTCTCCTACATAGATAGCTGTGTTTGGAATTCTAAATCAAACACGGTTTGTCTAGCTCCTTGAAACTTGACCAAATGAAGTAGTTCTAAGTTCTATCTCTATGGTTTGTTTCCCTCTTGAAGTACCCCATGCAGAGACTGGCGAAAACCACTTTCGTTTGAAAGGGGTTGCCAAGCTTCCAAAAAACTACTAGTTTGCTGAAATCTCAGCAAACATTTTTTCAGCAAATCTTGATGATACTTTGTGGTAATTATCAGTTCACTTAGCCCACTTGGCTGCCCAATTTTCACTCTTCTAGATTCAAGCGTTTGTTTCCAGTACCACTTTGAATTTTTAGGTTTCACTCGGTTTTCTCCTACATAGATAGCTGTGTTTGGAATTCTAAATAAAACACGGTTTGTGCTAGCTCCGTGAAACTTGACCAAATGAAGTAGTTCTAAGTTCTATCTCTATGGATTGTTTCCTCTTGAAGTACCCCATGCATAGACTGGCAAAAAACACTTTCGTTTGAAAGGGGTTGCCAAGCTTCCAAAAAACTACTAGTTTGCTGAAATCTCAGCAAACCTTTTTTCACCAAATCTTGATGATACTTGGTGGTAATGATCAGTTCACTAATCCCAATTGGCTGCCCAATTTTTATTCTTCTAGGTTGAAGCATTCGTTTCCAGTAACAGTTTGAATTTTTAGGTTTCACTCTGTTTTCTCCTACATAGATAGCTGTGTTTGGAATACTAAATCAAACACGGTTTGTGCTAGCTCCTTGAAAGTTGACCAAATGAAGTAGTTCTAAGTTCTATCTCTATTGTTTGTTTCCTCTTGAAGAACCCCATGCAGAGACTGGCGAAAAGCACTTTCGTTTCAAAAGGGTTGCCAAGCTTCCAAAAAACTACTAGTTTGCTGAAATCTCAGCAAACATTTTTTCACCAAATATTGATGATACTTGGTGGTAATGATCAGTTCACTAAGCCCACTTGACTGCCCAATTTTCACTCTTCTAGGTTCAAGCGTTCGTTTCCAGTAACACTTTGAATTTTTAGGTTTCACTCGGTTTTCTCCTACATAGATAGCTGTGTTTGGAATTCTAAATCAAACACGGTTTGTGCTAGCTCCTTGAAACTTGACCAAATGAAGTAGTTCTAAGTTCTATCTCTATGGTTTGTTTCCTCTTGAAGTACCAAATGCAGAGACTGGCAAAAAACACTTTCGTTTGAAAGGGGTTGCCAAGCTTCCAAAAAATTACTAGTTTGCTGAAATCTCAGCAGACGTTTTTTCACCAAAACTTGATGATACTTGGTGGTAATGATCAGTTCACTAAGCCCACTTGGCTGCCCAATTTTCACTCTTCTAGGTTAAAGTGTTTGTTTCCCGTAACAGTTTGAATTTTTTAGTTTCACTCTGTTTTCTCCTACATAGATAGCTGTGTTTGGAATTCTAAATCAAACACGGTTTGTGCTAGCTCCTTGAAACTTCACCAAATGAAGTAGTTCTAAGTTCTCTCTCTATGGTTTGTTTTCTCTTGAAGTACCCAATGCAGAGACTGGCGAAAAACACTTTCGTTTGAAAGGGGTTGCCAAACTTCCAAAAACTACTAGTTTCCTGAAATCTCAGCAAACATTTTTTCATCAAATCTTGATGATACTTGGTGGTAATGACAGATAACTAAGCACACTTGGCTGCCAATTTTCACTCTTCTAGGTTCAAGCGTTCGTTTCCAGTAACACTTTGAATTTTTAGGTTTCACTCTGTTTTCTGCTATATAGATAGATGTGTTTGAAACTCTAAATCAAACACGGTTTGTGCTAGCTCCTTGAAACTTGACAAATGAAGTAGTTCTAAGTTCTATCTCTATGGTTTGTTTCCTCTTGAAGTACCCCATGCAGAGACTGGCGAAAAGCACTTTCGTTTGAAAGGGGTTGCCAAGCTTCCAAAAACCTTCTAGTTTGCTGAAATCTCAGCGAACATTTTTTCACCAAATCTTGATGATACTTGGTGGTAATGATCAGTTCACTAAGCCCACTTGTCTGCCCAATTTTCACTCTTCTAGGTTCAAGCGTTCGTTTAAAGTAACACTTTGAATTTTTAGGTTTCACTCGGTTTTCTCCTACATAGATAGCTGTGTTTGGAATTCTAAATCAAACACGGTTTGTGCTAGCTCCTTGAAACTTGACCAAATGAAGTAGTTCTAAGTTCTATCTATAAGGTTTGTTTCCTCTTGAAGTACCCCATGCAGAGACTGGCGAAAGTCCCTTTCGTTTGGAAGGGGTGGCCAAGCTTCCAAAAAACTACTAGTTTGCTGAAATCTCAGCAAACATTTTTTCAGCAAATCTTGATGATTCTTCGTGGTAATGATCAGTTCACTTAGCCCACTTGGCTGCCTAATTTTCACTCTTCTAGATTCAAGCGTTCGTATCCTGTAACACTTTGAATTTTTAGGTTTCACTCTGTTTTCTCCTACATAGATAGCTGTGTTTGGAATTCTAAATAAAACACGGTTTGTGCTAGCTCCTTGAAACTTGCCCAAATGAAGTAGTTCTAAGTTCTATCTCTACGGTTTGTTTCCTCTTGAAGTACCCCATGCAGAGACTGGCGAAAAACACTTTCGTTTGAAACGGGTTGCCAAGATTACAAAAAACTTCTAGTTTGCTGAAATCTCAGCAAACATTTTTTCTCCAAATCTTGATGATACTTGGTGGTAATGATCAGTTCACTAAGCCCACTAGGCTGCCCAATTTTTATTCTTCTAGGTTGAAGCATTCGTTTCCAGTAACAGTTTGAATTTTTAGGTTTCACTCTTTTTTCTCCTGCATACATAGGTGTGTTTGGAATTCTAAATCAAACACGGTTTGAGCTAGCTCCTTGAAACTTGACCAAATGAAGTAGTTCTAAGTTCTATCTCTATGGTTTGTTTCCTCTTGAAGTACCCCATGCAGAGACTGGCGAGAAACACTTTCGTTGGAAAGGGGTTGCCAAGCTTCCAAAAAACTACTAGTTTGCTGAAATCTCAGCAAACATTTTTTCACCAAATCTTGATGATACTTGGTGGTAATGATCAGTTCACTAAGCCCACTTGGCTGCCCAATTTTCACTCTTGTAGGTTCAAGCGTTCGTTTCCAGTAACACTTTGAATTTTTAGGTTCCACTCTTTTTCTGCTATATAGATAGATGTGTTTGAAACTCTAAATCATACACGGTTTGTGCTAGCTCCTTGAAACTTGCCCAAATGAAGTAGTTCTAAGTTCTATCTCTATGGTTTGTTTCCTCTTGAAGTACCCCATGCAGAGACTGGCGAAAAGCACTTTCGTTTGAAAGGGGTTGCCAAGCTTCCAAAAAACTACTAGTTTGCTGAAATCTCAGCAAACATTTTTTCACCAAATCTTATTGACACTTGGTGGTAATGATCAGTTCACTAAGCCCACTTGGCTGCCCAATTTTCACTCTTCTAGGTTCAAGCGTTCGTTTCCAGTAACACTTTGAATTTTTATCTTTCACTCTGTTTTCTGCTATAGAGATAGATATGTTTGAAACTCTAAATCAAACACGGTTTGTGCTAGCTCCTTGAAACTTGACCACATGTAGTAGTTCTAAGTTCTATCTCTATGGTTTGTTTCCTTTTGAAGTACCCATGCAGAGACTGGCGAAAGTCCCTTTCGTTGCAAGGGGTGGCCAAGCTTCCAAAAAACTACTAGTTTGCTGAAATCTCAGCAAACATTTTTTCACCAATCTTGATGATACTTGGTGGTAATGATCAGTTCACTAATCCCACTTGGATGCCCAATTTTTATTCTTCTAGGTTGAAGCATTCGTTTCCAGTAACAGTTTGAATTTTTAGGTTTCACTCTGTTTTCTCCTACATAGATAGCTGTGTTTGGAATTCTAAATCAAACACGGTTTGAGCTAGCTCCTTGAAACTTGACCAAATGAAGTAGTTCTATGTTCTATCTCTATGGTTTGTTTCCTCTTGAAGTACCCCATGCAGAGACTGGCGAAAAGCACTTTCGTTTGAAAGGGGTTGCCAAGCTTCCAAAAAACTACGAGTTTGCTGAAATCTCAGCAAACATTTTTTCACCAAATCTTGATGATACTTGGTGGTAATCATCAGTTCACTAAGCCCACTTGGCTGCCCAATTTTCACTCCTCTAGGTTCAAACGTTCGTTTCCAGGAACACTTTGAATTTTTAGGTTTCACTCGGTTTTCTCCTACATAGATAGCTGAGTTTGGAATTCTAAATAAAACACGGTTTGTGCTAGCTCCTTGAAACTTGACCAAATGAAGTAGTTCTAAGTTCTATCTCTATGGTTTGTTTCCTCTTGAAGTACCCCATGCAGAGATTGGCGAAAAAAACTTTCGTTTGAAAGGGGTTGCGAAGCTTCCAAAAAACTTCTAGTTTGCTGAAATCTCAGCAAACATTTTTTCACCAAATCTTGATGATACTTGGTGGTAATGATCAGTTCACTAAGCCCACTTTGCTGCCCAATTTTTATTCTTCTAGGTTGAAGCATTCTTTTCCAGTAACAGTTTGAATTTTTAGGTTGCACTGTGTTTTCCCCTGCATAGATAGCTGTGTTTGGAATTCTAAATCAAAGACGGTTTGAGCTAGCTCCTTGAAACTTGACCAAATGAAGTAGTTCTAAGTTCTATCTCTATTGTTTGTTTCCTCTTGAAATACCCCATGCAGAGACTGGCGTAAAACACTTTCATTGGAAAGGGGTTGCCAAGCTTCCAAAAAACTACTAGTTTGCTGAAATCTCAGCAAACATTTTTTCACCAAATCTTGATGATACTTGGTGGTAATGATCAGTTCACTAAGCCCACTTGGCTGCCCAATTTTCACTCTTGTAGGTTCAAGCGTTTGTTTCCAGTAACACTTTGAATTTTTAGGTTTCACTCTGTTTTCTGCTATATAGATAGAGGTTTTTGAAACTCTAATCAAACACGGTTTGTGCTAGCTCCTTGAAACTTGACCAAATGAAGTAGTTCTAAGTTCTATCTCTATGGATTATTTCCTCTTGAAGTACCCCATGCATAGACTTTCGAAAAACACTTTCGTTTGAAAGTGGTTGCCAAGCTTCCAAAAAACTACTAGTTTGCTGAAATCTCAGCAAATATTTTTTCACCAAAACTTGATGATACTTGGTGGTAATGATCAGTTCACTAAGCCCACTTGGCTGCCCAATTTTTATTCTTCTAGGTTGAAGCATTCGTTTCCAGTAACACTTTGAAATTTTAGGTTTCACTCTGTTTTCTCCTACATAGATAGCTGTGTTTGGAATTCTAAATCAAACACGGTTTGTGCGAGCTCCTTGAAAGTTGACCAAATGAAGTAGTTCTAAGTTCTATCTCTATGGTTTGTTTCCTCTTGAAGTACCCCATGCAGAGACTGGCGAAAAACACTTTCGTTTGAAAGGGGTTGCCAAGCTTCCAAAAAACTATTAGTTTGCTGAAATCTCAGCAAACATTTTTTCACCAAATCTTGATGATATTTGGTGGTAATGATCAGTTCACTAAGCCCTCTTGGCTGCCCAATTTTCACTCTTCTAGGTTCAAGCGTTCGTTTCCAGTAACACTTTGAATTTTTAGGTTTCACTCGGTTTTCTCCTACATAGATAGCTGTGTTTTAATTCTAAATCAAACACGGTTTGTGATAGCTCCTTGAAACTTGACCAAATGAAGTAGTTCTAAGTTCTCTCTCTATGGTTTGTTTTCTCTTGAAGTACCCAATGCACAGACTGGCGAAAAACACTTTCGTTTGAAAGGGGTTGCCAAACTTCCAAAAAACTACTAGTTTCCTGAAATCTCAGCAAAAATTTTTTCACCAAATCTTGATGATACTTGGTGGTAATGATCAGTTCACTAAGCACAATTGGCTGCCCAATTTTCACTCTTCTAGGTTCAAGCGTTCGTTTCCAGTAACACTTTGAATTTTTAGGTTTCACTCTGTTTTCTGCTATATAGATAGATGTGTTTGAAACTCTAAATCAAACACGGTTTGTGCTAGCTCCTTGAAACTTGACAAATGAAGTAGTTCTAAGTTCTATCTCTATGGTTTGTTTCCTCTTGAAGTACCCCATGCAGAGACTGGCGAAAAGCACTTTCGTTTGAAAGGGGTTGCCAAGCTTCCAAAAAACTTCTAGTTTGCTGAAATCTCAGCGAACATTTTTTCACCAAATCTTGATGATACTTGGTGGTAATGATCAGTTCACTAAGCCCACTTGGCTGCCCAATTTTCACTCTTCTAGGTTCAAGCGTTCGTTTAAAGTAACACTTTGAATTTTTAGGTTTCACTCGGTTTTCTCCAACATAGATAGCTGTGTTTGGAATTCTAAATCAAACACGTTTTGTGCTAGCTCCTTGAAACTTGACCAAATGAAGTAGTTCTAAGTTCTATCTATAAGGTTTGTTTCCTCTTGAAGTACCCCATGCAGAGACTGGCGAAAGTCCCTTTCGTTTGAAAGGTGTGGCCAAGCTTCCAAAAAACTACTAGTTTGCTGAAATCTCAGCAAACATTTTTTCAGCAAATCTTGATGATTCTTGGTGGTTATGATCAGTTCACTTAGCCCACTTGGCTGCCCAATTTTCACTCTTCTAGATTCAAGCGTTCGTTTCCTGTAACACTTTGAATTTTTAGGTTTCACTCTGTTTTCTCCTACATAGATAGCTGTGTTTGGAATTCTAAATAAAACACGGTTTGTGCTAGCTCCTTGAAACTTGCCCAAATGAAGTAGTTCTAAGTTCTATCTCTACGGTTTGTTTCCTCTTGAAGTACCCCATGCAGAGACTGGCGAAAAACACTTTCGTTTGAAACGGGTTGCCAAGATTACAAAAAAACTTCTAGTTTGCTGAAATCTCAGCAAACATTTTTTCTCCAAATCTTGATGATACTTGGTGGTAATGATCAGTTCACTAAGCCCACTTGGCTGCCCAATTTTTATTCTTCTACTTTGAAGCATTCGTTTCCAGTAACAGTTTGAATTTTTAGGTTTCACTCTTTTTTCTCCTGCATAGATAGGTGTGTTTGGAATTCTAAATCAAACACGGTTTGAGCTAGCTCCTTGAAACTTGACCAAATGAAGTAGTTCTAAGTTCTATCTCTATGGTTTGTTTCCTCTTGAAGTACCCCATGCAGAGACTGGCGAAAAACACTTTCGTTGGAAAGGGGTTGCCAAGCTTCCAAAAAACTACTAGTTTGCTGAAATCTCAGCAAACATTTTTTCACCAAATCTTGATGATACTTGGTGGTAATGATCAGTTCACTAAGCCCACTTGGCTGCCCAATTTTCACTCTTGTAGGTTCAAGCGTTCGTTTCCAGTAACACTTTGAATTTTTAGGTTTCACTCTGTTTTCTGCTATATAGATAGAGGTGTTTGAAACTCTAATCAAACACGGTTTGTGCTAGCTCCTTGAAACTTGACCAAATGAAGTAGTTCTAAGTTCTATCTCTATGGATTGTTTCCTCTTGAAGTACCCCATGCATAGACTGGCGAAAAACACTTTCGTTTGAAAGGGGTTGCCATGCTTCCAAAAAACTACTAGTTTGCTGAAATCTCAGCAAACATTTTTTCACCAAATCTTGATGATACTTGGTGGTAATGATCAGTTCACTAATCCTACTTGGCTGCCCAATTTTTATTCTTCTAGGTTGAAGCATTCGTTTCCAGTAACACTTTGAATTTTTAGGTTTCACTCTGTTTTCTCCTACATAGATAGCTGTGTTTGGAATTCTAAATCAAACACGGTTTGTGCTAGCTCCTTGAAACTTGACAAAATGAAGTAGTTCTAAGTTATGTCTCTATGGTTTGTTTCCTCTTGAAGTACCCAATGCAGAGACTGGCGAAAAACACTTTCGTTTGAAAAGGGTTGCCAAGCTTCCAAAAAACTACTAGTTTGCTGAAATCTCAGCAAACATTTATTCACCAAATCTTGATGATACTTGGTGGTAATGATCAGTTCACTAAGCACACTTGGCTGCCCAATTTTCACTCTTCTATGTTCAAGCGTTCGTTTCCAGTAACACTTTGAATTTTTAGGTTCCACTCTGTTTTCTGCTATATAGATAGATGTGTTTGAAACTCTAAATCATACACGGTTTGTGCTAGCTCCTTGAAACTTGCCCAAATGAAGTAGTTCTAAGTTCTATCTCTATGGTTTGTTTCCTCTTGAAGTACCCCATGCAGAGACTGGCGAAAAGCACTTTCGTTTGAAAGGGGTTGCCAAGCTTCCAAAAAACTACTAGTTTGCTGAAATCTCAGCAAGCATTTTTTCACCAAATCTTGATGATACTTGGTGGTAATGATCAGTTCACTAAGCCCACTTGGCTGCCCAATTTTCACTCTTGTAGGTTCAAGCGTTCGTTTCCAGTAACACTTTGAATTTTTAGGTTTCACTCTGTTTTCTGCTATATAGATAGAGGTTTTTGAAACTCTAATCAAACACGGTTTGTGCTAGCTCCTTGAAACTTGACCAAATGAAGTAGTTCTAAGTTCTATCTCTATGGATTGTTTCCTCTTGAAGTACCCCATGCATAGACTTTCGAAAAACACTTTCGTTTGAAAGTGGTTGCCAAGCTTCCAAAAAACTACTAGTTTGCTGAAATCTCAGCAAATATTTTTTCACCAAAACTTGATGATACTTGGTGGTAATGATCAGTTCACTAAGCCCACTTTGCTGCCCAATTTTTATTCTTCTAGGTTGAAGCATTCTTTTCCAGTAACACTTTGAAATTTTAGGTTTCACTCTGTTTTCTCCTACATAGATAGCTGTGTTTGGAATTCTAAATCAAACACGGTTTGTGCGAGCTCCTTGAAAGTTGACCAAATGAAGAGGTTCTAAGTTCTATCTCTATGGTTTGTTTCCTCTTGAAGTACCCCATGCAGAGACTGGCGAAAAACACTTTCGTTTGAAAGGGGTTGCCAAGCTTCCAAAAAACTATTAGTTTGCTGAAATCTCAGCAAACATTTTTTCACCAAATCTTGATGATATTTGGTGGTAATGATCAGTTCACTAAGCCCTCTTGGCTGCCCAATTTTCACTCTTCTAGGTTCAAGCGTTCGTTTCCAGTAACACTTTGAATTTTTAGGTTTCACTCGGTTTTCTCCTACATAGATAGCTGTGTTTTAATTCTAAATCAAACACGGTTTGTGATAGCTCCTTGAAACTTGACCAAATGAAGTAGTTCTAAGTTCTATCTCTATGGTTTGTTTCCTCTTGAAGTACCCCATGCAGAGACTGGCGAAAGTCCCTTTCGTTTGAAAGGGGTGGCCAAGCTTCCAAAAAACTACTAGTATGCTGAAATCTCAGCAAACATTTTTTCAGCAAATCTTGATGATACTTGGTGGTAATGATCTGTTCACTTAGCCCACTTGGCTGCCCAATTTTCACTCTTCTAGATTCAAGCGTTCGTTTCCAGTAACACTTTGAATTTTTAGGTTTCACTCTGTTTTCTCATACACAGATAGCTGTGTTTGGAATTCTAAATCAAACACGGTTTGTGCAAGCTCCTTGAAACTTGACCAAATGAAGTAGTTCTAAGTTCTATCTCTATGGTTTGTTTCCTTTTGAAGTACCCCATGCAGAGACTGGCGTAAAGCACTTTCGTTTGAAAGGGGTTGCCAAGCTTCCAAATACTACTAGTTTGCTGATATCTCAGCTAACATTTTTTCACCAAATCTTGTTGATACTTGGTGGTAATGATCAGTTCACTAAGCGCACTTGGCTGCCCAATTTTCACTCTTCTAGGTTCAAGCATTCGTTTCCAGTAACACTTTGAATTTTTAGGTTTCACTCTGTTTTCTCCTACATAGATAGCTGTGTTTGGAATTCTAAATCAAACACGGTTTGTGCTAGCTCCTTGAAACTTGACCAAATGAAGTAGTTCTAAGTTCTATCTCTATGGTTTGTTTCCTCTTGAAGTACCCCATGCACAGACTGGTGAAAAACACTTTCGTTTGAAAGGGGTTGCCAAGCTTCCAAAAAACTACTAGTTTGCTGAAATCTCAGCAAATATTTTTTCACCAAATCTTGATGATACTTGGTGGTAATGATCAGTTCACTAAGCCCACTTGGCTGCCCAATTTTCACTCTTGTATGTTCAAGCGTTCGTTTCCAGTAACACTTTGAATTTTTAGGTTTCACTCTGTTTTCTGCTATATAGATAGAGGTTTTTGAAAATCTAATCAAACACGGTTTGTGCTAGCTCCTTGAAACTTGACCAAATGAAGTAGTTCTAAGTTCTATCTCTATGATTTGTTTCCTCTTGAAGTACCCCATGCAGAGACTGGCGAAAAGCACTTTCGTTTGAAAAGGGTTGCCAAGCTTCCAAAAAACTACTAGTTTGCTGAAATCTCAGCAAACATTTTTTCACCAAATCTTGATGATACTTGGTGGTAATGATCAGTTCACTAATCCAACTTGGCTGCCGAATTTTCACTCTTCTAGGTTCAAGCATTCGTTTCCAGTTACACTTTGAATTTTTAGGTTTCACTCTGTTTTTTCCTACATAGATAGCTGTGTTTGGAATTCTAAATCAAACACGGTTTGTGCTAGCTCCTTGAAACTTGACCAAATGAAGTAGTTGTAAGTTCTATCTCTATGGTTTGTTTCCTCTTGAAGTACCCCATGCAGAGACTGGCGAAAAACACTTTCGTTTGAAAGGGGTTGCCAAGCTTCCAAAAAAACTTCTAGTTTGCTGAATTCTCAGTAAACATTTTTTCACCAAATCTTGATGATACTTGGTGGTAATGATCTGTTCACTAAGCCCACTTGGCTGCCCAATTTTTATTCTTCTAGGTTGAAGCATTCGTTTCCAGTAACTGTTTGAATTTTTAGGTTTCACTCTGTTTTCTCCTGCATAGATAGCTTTATTTGGAATTCTAAATCAAACACGGTTTGAGCTAGCTCCTTGAAACTTGACCAAATGAAGTAGTTCTAAGTTCTATCTCTATGGTTTGTTTCCTCATGAAGTACCCCATGCAGAGACTGGCGAAAAACACTTTCGTTTGAAAGGGGTTGCCAAGCTTCCAAAAAACTACTAGTTTGCTGAAATCTCAGCAAACATTTTTTCACCAAATCTTGATGATACTTGGTGGTAATGATCAGTTCACTAAGCCCACTTGGCTTCCCAATTTTCACTCTTCTAGGTTCAAGCGTTCGTTTCCAGTAACACTTTGAATTTTTAGGTATCACTCTTTTTTCTGCTATAGAGATAGATGTGTTTGAACCTCTAAATCAAACACGGTTTGTGCTAGCTCCTTGAAACTTGACCAAATGAAGTAGTTCTAAGTTCTATCTATATGGTTTGTTTCCTCTTGAAGAACCCCATCCAGAGACTGGCGAAAGTCCCTTTCGTTTGAAAGGGGTGGCCAAGCTTCCAAAAAACTACTAGTTTGCTGAAATCTCAGCAAATATTTTTTCAGCAAATCTTGATGATACTTGGTGGTAATGATCAGTTCACTTAGCCCACTTGGCTCCCCAATTTTCACTCTTCTAGGTTCAAGCGTTCGTTTCCAGTAACACTTTGAATTTTTAGGTTTCACTCTGTTTTCTCCTACATAGATAGCTGTGTTTGGAATTCTAAATCAAACACGGTTTGTGCTAGCTCCTTGAAACTTGACCAAATGAAATAGTTCTAAGTTCTATCTCTATGGTTGTTTCCTCTTGAAGTACCCCATGCAGAGACTGGCGAAAAGCACTTTCGTTTGAAAGGGGTTGCCAAGCTTCCAAATACTACTAGTTTGCTGAAATCTCAGCAAACATTTTTTCACCAAATCTTGATGATACTTGGTGGTAATGATCAGTTCACTTAGCCTACTTGACTGCCCAATTTTCACTCTTCTATGTTCAAACGTTCGTTTCCAGTAACACTTTGAATTTTTAGGTTTCACTCTGTTTTCTCCTACATATATAGCTGTGTTTGGAATTCTATATAAAACACGGTTTGTGCTAGCTCCTTGAAACTTGACCAAATGAAGTAGTTCTAAGTTCTATCTCTATGGTTTGTTTCCTCTTGAAGTACCCCATGCATAGACTGGCGAAAAACACTTTCGTTTGAAAGTGGTTGCCAAGCTTCCAAAAAACTACTAGTTTCCTGAAGTCTCAGCAAATATTTTTTCACCAATCTTGATGATACTTGGTGGTAATGATCAGTTCACTAATCCCACTTGGCTGCCCAATTTTTATTCTTCTAGGTTGAAGCATTCTTTTCCAGTAACAGTTTGAATTTTTAGGTTTCACTGTGTTTTCTCCTATAGATAGCTGTGTTTGGAATTCTAAATCAAACACGGTTTTAGCTAGCTCCTTGAAACTTGACCAAATGAAGTAGTTCTAAGTTCTATCTCTATGGTTTGTTTCTTCATGAAGTACCCAAAGCAGAGAGTGGCGAAAAGCACTTTCGTTTGAAAGGGGTTGCCAAGCTTCCAAAAAACTACGAGTTTGCTGAAATCTCTGCAAACATTTTTTCACCAAATCTTGATGATACTTGGTGGTAATCATCAGTTCACTAAGCCCACTTGGCTCCCCAATTTTCACTCCTCTAGGTTCAAGCGTTCGTTTCCAGTAACACTTTGAATTTTTAGGTTTCACTCGGTTTTCTCCTACATAGATAGCTGTGTTTGGAATTCTAAATAAAACACGGTTTGTGCTAGCTCCTTGAAACTTGACAAAATGAAGTAGTTCTAAGTTCTATCTCTGTGGTTTGTTTCCTCTTGAAGTACCCCATGCAGAGACTGGCGAAAAACACTTTCGTTTGAAAGGGGTTGCCAAGCTTCCAAAAAAGCTTCTAGTTTGCTGAATTCTCAGTAAACATTTTTTCACCAACACTTGATGATACTTGGTGGTAATGATCAGTTCACTAAGCCCACTTGGCTGCCCAATTTTTATTCTTCTAGGTTGAAGCATTCGTTTCCAGTAACAGTTTGAATTTTTAGGTTTCACTCTGTTTTCTCCTGCATAGATAGCTTTATTTGGAATTTTAAATCAAACACGGTTTGAGCTAGCTCCTTGAAACTTGACGAAATGAAGTAGTTCTAAGTTCTATCTCTATGGTTTGTTTCCTCTTGAAGTACCCCATGCAGAGACTGGCGAAAAACACTTTCGTTTCAAAGGGCTTGCCAAGCTTCCAAAAAACTACTAGTTTGCTGAAATCTCAGCAAACATTTTTTCAGAAAAATCTTGATGATACTTTGTGGTAATGCTCAGTTCACTAAGCCAACTTGGCTGCCCAATTTTCACTCTTCTAGGTTCAAGCATTCGTTTCCAGTAACACTTTGAATTTTTAGGTTTCACTCTGTTTTCTCCTACATAGATAGCTGTGTTTGGAATTCTAAATAAAACACGGTTTGTGCTAGCTCCTTGAAACTTCACCAAATGAAGTAGTTCTAAGTTCTATCTCTATGGTTTGTTTCCTCTTGAAGTACCCCATGCAGAGACTGGCGAAAAGCACTTTTATTTTAAAGGGGTTGCCAAGCTTCCAAATACTACTAGTTTGCTGATATCTCAGCAAACATTTTTTCACCAAATCTTGATGATACTTTTTGGTAATGATCAGTTCACTTAGCCTACTTGGCTGCCCAATTTTCACTCTTCTATGTTCAAGCATTCGTTTCCAGTAACACTTTGAATTTTTAGGTTTCACTCTGTTTTCTCCTACATATATAGCTGTGTTTGGAATTCTATATAAAACACGGTTTGTGCTAGCTCCTTGAAACTTGACCAAATGAAGAAGTTCTAAGTTCTATCTCTATGGTTTTTTCCTACTTGAAGCACCCCATGCAGAGACTGGCGAAAAACACTTTCATTTGATAGGGGTTGCCAAGCTTCCAAAAAAACTTCTAGTTTGCTGAAATCTCAGCAAACATTTTTTCACCAAATCTTGATGATACTTGGTGGTAATGATCAGTTCACTAAGCCCACTTGGCTGCCCAATTTTTATTCTTCTAGGTTGAAGCATTCGTTTCCAGTAACAGTTTGAATTTTTAGGTTTCACTCTCTTTTCTCCTGCATAGATAGCTGTGTTTGGAATTCTAAATCAAACACGGTTTGAGCTAGCTCCTTGAAACTTGACCAAATGAAGTAGTTCTAAGTTCTATCTCTATGGTTTGTTTCCTCTTGAAGTACCCCATGCAGAGACTGGCGAAAAACACTTTCGTTGGAAAGGGGTTGCCAAGCTTCCAAAAAACTACTAGTTTGCTGAAATCTCAGCAAACATTTTTTCACCAAATCTTGATGATACTTGGTGGTAATGATCAGTTCACTAAGCCCACTTGGCTGCCCAATTTTCAATCTTCTAGGTTCAAGCGTTCGTTTCCAGTAACACTCTGAATTTTTAGGTTTCACTCTGTTTTCTGCTATATAGATAGAGGTGTTTGAAACTCTAATCAAAAACGGTTTGTGCTAGCTCCTTGAAACTTGACCAAATGAAGTAGTTCTAAGTTCTATCTCTATGGTTTGTTTCCTCTTGTAGTACCCCATGCAGAGACTGGCGAAAAGCACTTTTGTTTGAAAGGGGTTGCCAAGCTTCCAAATACTACTAGTTTGCTGAAATCTCAGCAAACATTTTTTCACCAAACTTGATGATACTTGGTGGTAATGATCAGTTCACTAATCCCACTTGGCTGCCCAATTTTTATTCTTCTAGGTTGAAGCATTCTTTTCCAGTAACAGTTTGAATTTTTAGGTTTCACTCTGTTTTCTCCTGCATAGATAGCTGTGTTTGGAATTCTAAATCAAACACGGTTTGAGCTAGCTCCTTGAAACTTGACCAAATGAAGTAGTTCTAAGTTCTATCTCTATGGTTTGTTTCCTCTTGAAGTACCCCATGCAGAGACTGGCGAAAAACACTTTCGTTTGAAAGGGGATGCCAAGCTTCCAAAAAACTACTAGTTTGCTGATATCTCAGCAAACATTTTTTCACCAAATGTTGATGATACTTGGTGGTAATGATCAGTTCACTTAGCCTACTTGGCTGCCCAATTTCCACTCTTCTATGTTCAAGCGTTCGTTTCCAGTAACACTTTGAATTTTTAGGTTTCACTCTGTTTTCTCCTACATATATAGCTGTGTTTGGAATTCTACATAAAACACGGTTTGTGCTAGCTCCTTGAAACTTGACCAAATGAAATAGTTCTAAGTTCTATCTCTATGGTTTGTTTCCTCTTGAAGTACACCATGCAGAGACTGGCGAAAAACACTTTCGTTTGAAAGTGGTTGCCAAGCTTCCAAAAAACTACTAGTTTGCTGAAATCTCAGCAAACATTTTTTCACCAAACCTTGTTGATACTTGGTGGTAATGATCAGTTCACTTATCCAAGTTGGCTGCCCAGTTTTCACTCTTCTAGGTTCAAGCATTCGTTTCCAGTAACACTTTGAATTTTTAAGTTTCACTCTGTTTTCTCCTACATAGATAGCTGTGTTTGGAATTCTAAATCAAACACGGTTTGTGCTAGCTCCTTGAAACTTGACCAAATGAAGTAGTTCTAAGTTCTATCTCTATGGTTTGTTTCCTCTTGAAGTACCCCATGCAGAGACTGGCGAAAAAAAACTTTCGTTTGAAAGGGGTTGCCCAGCTTCCAAAAAAACTTCTAGTTTGCAGAATTCTCAGTAAACATTTTTTCACCAAATCTTGATGATACTTGGTGGTAATGATCAGTTCACTAAGCCCACTTGGCTGCCCAATTTTTATTCTTCTAGGTTGAAGCATTCGTTTCCAGTAACAGTTTGAATTTTTAGGTTTCACTCTGTTTTCTCCTGCATAGATAGCTTTATTTGGAAATCTAAATCAAACACGGTTTGAGCTAGCTCCTTGAAACTTGACCAAATGAAGTAGTTCTAAGTTCTATCTCTATGGTTTGTTTCCTCTTGAAGTACCCCATGCAGAGACTGGCGAAAAACACTTTTGTTTTAAAGGGGTTGCCAAGCTTCCAGAAAACTACTAGTTTGCTGAAATCTCAGCAAACATTTTTTCACCAAATCTTTATGATACTTGGTGGTAATGATCAGTTCACTAAGCCCACTTGGCTTTCCAATTTTCACTCTTCTAGGTTCAAGCTTTCGTTTCGAGTAACACTTTGAATTTTTAGGTTTCACTCTGTTTTCTGGTATAGAGATAGATGTGTTTGAAACTCTAAATCAAACACGGTTTGTGCTAGCTCCTTGAAACTTGACCAAATGAAGTAGTTCTAAGTTCTATCTATATGGTTTGTTTCCTCTTGAAGTACCCCATGCAGAGACTGGCGAAAAAAACTTTCGTTTGAAAGGGGTTGCCAAGCTTCCAAAAAAACTTCTAGTTTGCTGAATTGTCAGTAAACATTTTTTCACCAAATCTTGATGATACTTGGTGGTAATGATCAGTTCACTAAGCCCACTTGGCTGCCCAATTTTTATTCTTCTATGTTGAAGCATTCGTTTCCAGTAACAGTTTGAATTTTTAGGTTTCACTCTGTTTTCTCCTGCATAGATAGCTGTGTTTGGAATTATAAATCAAACACGGTTTGAGCTAGCTCCTTGAAACTTGACCAAATGAAGTAGTTCTAAGTTCTATCTCTATGGTTTGTTTCCTCTTGAAGTACACCATGCAGAGACTGGCGAAAAACACTTTTGTTTGAAAGGGGTTGCCAAGCTTCCAAAAAACTACTAGTTTGCTGAAATCTCAGCAAACATTTTTTCACCAAACCTTGTTGATACTTCGTGGTAATGATCAGTTCACTTATCCCACTTGGCTGCCCAATTTTCACTCTTCTAGGTTCAGGCATTCGTTTCCAGTAACACTTTAATTTTTAGGTTTCACTCTGTTTTCTCCTACATAGATAGCTGTGTTTGGAATTCTAAATCAAACACTGTTTGTGCTAGCTCCTTGAAACTTGACCAAATGAAGTAGTTCTAAGTTCTATCTCTATGGTTTGTTTCCTCTTGAAGTACCCCATGCAGAGACTGGCGAAAAGCACTTTTGTTTGAAAGGGGTTGCCAAGCTTCCAAATACTACTAGTTTGCTGATATCTCAGCAAACATTTTTTCACCAAATCTTGATGATACTTGGTGGTAATGATCAGTTCACTTAGCCTACTTGGCTGCCCAATTTTCACTCTTCTATGTTCAAGCGTTCGTTTCCAGTAACACTTTGAATTTTTAGGTTTCACTCTGTTTTCCCCTACATATATAGCTGTGTTTGGAATTCTATATAAAACACGGTTTGTGCTAGCTCCTTGAAACTTGACCAAATGAAGTAGTTCTAAGTTCTATCTCTATGGTTTTTTTCCTCTTGAAGTACCCCATGCAGAGACTGGCGAAAAACACTTTCGTTTGATAGGGGTTGCCAAGCTTCCAAAAAACTTCTAGTTTGCTGAAATCTCAGCAAACATTTTTTCACCAAATCTTGATGATACTTGGTGGTAATGATCAGTTCACTAAGCCCACTTGGCTGTCCAATTTTTATTCTTCTAGGTTGAAGCATTCGTTTCCAGTAACAGTTTGAATTTTTAGGTTTCACTCTGTTTTCTCCTGCATAGATAGCTGTGTTTGGAATTATAAATCAAATCGGTTTGAGCTAGCTCCTTGAAACTTGACCAAATGAAGTAGTTCTAAGTTCTATGTCTATGGTTTGTTTCCTCTTGAAGTACCCCATGAAGAGACTGGCAAAAAACACTTTCGTTGAAAAGGGGTTTTCAAGCTTCCAAAAAACTACTAGTTTGCCGAAATTTCAGCAAACATTTTTTCACCAAATCTTGATGATACTTGGTGGTAATGATCAGTTCACTAAGCCCACGTGGCTGCCCAATTTTCAATCTTCTAGGTTTAAGCTTTCGTTTTCAGTAACACTTTGAATTTTTAGGTTTCATTCTGTTTTCTGCTATATAGATAGAGGTGTTTGAAACTCTAATCAAAACGGTTTGTGCTAGCTCCTTGAAACTTGACCAAATGAAGTAGTTCTAAGTTCTATCTCTATGGTTTGTTTCCTCTTGAAGTACCCCATGCAGAGACTGGCGAAAAACACTTTCGTTTGAAAGGGGTTGCCAAGCTTCCAAAAAAACTTCTAGTTTGCTGAATTCTCAGTAAACGTTTTTTCACCAAATCTTGATGATACTTGGTGGTAATGATCAGTTCATTAAGCCCACTTGGCTGCCCAATTTTCATTCTTGTAGGTTGAAGCATTCGTTTCCAGTAACAGTTTGAATATTTAGGTTTCACTCTGTTTTCTCCTGCATAGATAGCTATATTTGGAATTCTAAATCAAACACGGTTTGAGCTAGCTCCTTGAAACTTGACCAAATGAAGTAGTTCTAAGTTCTATCTCTATGGTTTGTTTCCTCTTGAAGTACTTCATGCAGAGACTGGCGAAAAGCACTTTCGTTGGAAAGGGGTTGCCAAGCTTCCAAAAAAACTACTAGTTTGCTGAAATCTCAGCAAACATTTTTTCACCAAATCTTGATGATACTTGGTGGTGATCATCAGTTCACTAAGCCCACTTGCCTGGCCAATTTTCACTCCTCTAGGTTCAAGCGTTCATTTCCAGTAACACTTTGAATTTTTAGGTTTCACTCGGTTTTCTCCTACTTAGATAGCTGTGTTTGGAATTCTAAATCAAACACGGTTTGAGCTAGCTATTTGAAACTTGACCAAATGAAGTAGTTCTAAGTTCTATCTCTATGTTTTGTTTCCTCTTGAAGTACCCCATGCAGAGACTGGCGAAAAACACTTTCGTTTGAAAGGGGTTGACAAGCTTCCAAAAAAATACTAGTTTGCTGAATTCTCAGTAAACATTTTTTCACCAAATCTTGATGATACTTGGTGGTAATGATCAGTTCACTAAGCCCACTTGGCTGCCCAATTTTTATTCTTCTAGGTTGAAGCATTCGTTTCGAGTAACAGTTTGAATTTTTAGGTTTCACTCTGTTTTCTCCTGCATAGATAGCTTTATTTGGAAATCTAAATCAAACACGGTTTGAGCTAGCTCCTTGAAACTTGACCAAATGAAGTACTTCTAAGTTCTATCTCTATGGTTTGTTTCCTCTTGAAGTACCCCATGCAGAGACTGGCGAAAAACACTTTCGTTGGAAAGGGGTTGCCAAGCTTCCAAAAAACTACTAGTTTGCTGAAATCTCAGCAAACATTTTTTCACCAAATCTTGATGATACTTGGTGGTAATGATCAGTTCACTAAGCACACTTGGCTGCCCAATTTTCAGTCTTCTAGGTTCAAGCGTTCGTTTCCAGTAACACTTTGAATTTTAGGTTTCACTCTGTTTTCTTCTATATAGATAGAGGTGTTTGAAAATCTAATCAAAAACGGTTTGTGCTAGCTCCTTGAAACTTGACCAAATGAAGTAGTTCTAAGTTCTATCTCTATGGTTTGTTTCCTCTTGAAGTTCCCCATGCAGAGCCTGGCGAAAAACACTTTCGTTTGAAAGGGGTTGCCAAGCTTCCAAAAAACTACTAGTTTGCTGAAATCTCAGCAAACTTTTTGCCACCAAATCTTGATGATACTTATTGGTAATGATCAGTTCACTAATCCCACTTGGCTGCCCAATATTTATTCTTCTAGGTTGAAGCATTTGTTTCCAGTAACAGTTTGAATTTTTAGGTTTCACTCTGTTTTCTCCTACATAGATAGCTGTGTTTGGAATTCTAAATCAAACACGGTTTGTGCTAGCTCCTTGAAACTTGACCAAATGAAGTAGTTCTAAGTTCTATCTCTATGGTTTGTTTCCACTTGAAGTACCCCATGCAAAGACTGGCGAAAAACACTTTCGTTGGAAAGGGGTTGCCAAGCTTCCAAAAAACTACGAGTTTGCTGAAATCTCAGCAAACATTTTTTCACCAAATCTTGATGATACTTGGTGGTAATCATCAGTTCACTAAGCCCACTTGGCTGCCCAATTTTCACTCCTCTAGGTTCAAGCGTTCGTTTCCAGTAACACTTTGAATTTTTAGGTTTCACTCTGTTTTCTCCTACATATATAGCTGTGTTTGGAATTCTATATAAAACACGGTTTGTGCTAGCTCCTTGAAACTTGACCAAATGAAATAGTTCTAAGTTGTATCTCTATGGTTTGTTTCCTCTTGAAGTACACCATGCAGAGACTGGCGAAAAACACTTTCGTTTGAAAGGGGTTGCCAAGCTTCCAAAAAACTTCTAGTTTGCTGAAATCTCAGCAAACATTTTTTCACCAAACCTTGTTGATACTTCGTGGTAATGATCAGTTCACTTATCCAACTTGGCTGCCCAATTTTCACTCTTCTAGGTTCAAGCATTCGTTTCCAGTAACACTTTAATTTTTAGGTTTCACTCTGTTTTCTCCTACATAGATAGCTGTGTTTGGAATTCTAAATCAAACACGGTTTGTGCTAGCTCCTTGAAACTTGACCAAATGAAGTAGTTCTAAGTTCTATCTTTAGGGTTTGTTTCCTCTTGAAGTACCCCATGCAGAGACTGGCGATAAGCACTTTTGTTTGAAAGGGGTTGCCAAGCTTCCAAATACTACTAGTTTGCTGATATCTCAGCAAACATTTTTTCACCAAATCTTGATGATACTTGGTGGTAATGATCAGTTCACTGAGCCTACTTGGCTGCCCAATTTTCACTCTTCTATGTTCAAGCGTTCGTTTCCAGTAACACTTTGAATTTTTAGGTTTCACTCTGTTTTCTCCTACATATATAGCTGTGTTTGGAATCCTATATAAAACACGGTTTGTGCTAGCTCCTTGAAACTTGACCAAATGAAGTAGTTCTAAGTTATATCTCTATGGTTTTTTTCCTCTTGAAGTACCCCATGCAGAGACTGGCGAAAAACACTTTCGTTTGATATTGGTTGCCAAGCTTCCAAAAAAACTTCTAGTTTGCTGAAATCTCAGCAAACATTTTTTCACCAAATCTTGATGATACTTGGTGGTAATGATCAGTTCACTAAGCCCACTTGGCTGCCCAATTTTGATTCTTCTAGGTTGAAGCATTCGTTTCCAGTAACAGTTTGAATTTTTAGGTTTCACTCTGTTTTCTCCTGCATAGATAGCTGTGTTTGGAATTCTAAATCAAACACGGTTTGAGCTAGCTCCTTGAAACTTGACCAAATGAAGTAGTTCTAAGTTCTATCTCTATGGTTTGTTTCCCCTTGAAGTACCCCATGCAGAGACTGGCAAAAAACACTTTCGTTGGAAAGGGGTTTCCAAGCTTCCAAAAAACTACTAGTTTGCTGAAATCTCAGCAAATATTTTTTCACCAAATCTTGATGATACTTGGTGGTAATGATCAGTTCACTAAGCCCACTTGGCTGCCCAATTTTCAATCTTCTAGGTTCAAGCGTTCGTTTCCAGTAACACTTTGAATTTTTAGGTTTCACTCTGTTTTCTGCTATATAGATAGAGGTGTCTGAAACTCTAATCAAACACGGTTTGTGCTAGCTCCTTGAAACTTGACCAAATGAAGTAGTTCTAAGTTCTATCTCTATGGTTTGTTTCCTCTTGAAGTACCCCATGCAGAGACTGGCGAAAAGCACTTTTGTTTGAAAGGGGTTGCCAAGCTTCCAAACACTACTAGTTTGCTGAAATCTCAGCAAACATTTTTTCACCAATCTTGATGATACTTGGTGGTAATGATCAGTTCACAAATCCCACTTGGCTGCCCAATTTTTATTCTTCTACGTTGAAGCATTCTTTTCCAGTAACAGTTTGAATTTTTAGGTTTCACTCTGTTTTCTCCTACATAGATAGCTGTGTTTGGAATTCTAAATCAAACACGGTTTGAGCTAGCTCCTTGAAACTTGACCAAATGAAGTGGTTCTATGTTCTATCTCTATGGTTTGTTTCCTCTTGAAGTACCCCATGCAGAGACTGGCGAAAAGCACTTTCGTTTGAAATGGGTTGCCAAGCTTCCAAAAAACTACGAGTTTGCTGAAATCTCAGCAAACATTTTTTCACCAAATCTGATGATACTTGGTGGTAATCATCAGTTCACTAATCCCACTTGGCTCCCAATTTTCACCCCTCTAGGTTCAAGTGTTCGTTTCCAGTAACACTTTGAATTTTTAGATTTCACTCGGTTTTCTCCTACATAGATAGCTGTGTTTGGAATTCTAAATCAAACACGGTTTGTGCTAGCTCCTGGAAACTTGACCAAATGAAGTAGTTCTAAGTTCTATCTCTATGGTTTGTTTCTTCTTGAAGTACCACATGCAGAGACTGGCGAAAAACACTTTTTTTTGAAAGGGGTTGCCAAGCTTCCAAAAAACTACTAGTTTGCTGAAATCTCAGCAAACATTTTTTCACCAAATCTTGATGATACTTGGTGGTAATGATCAGTTCACTTATCCCACTTGGCTGCCCAATTTTTATTCTTCTGGGTTGAAGCATTAGTTTCCAGTAACAGTGTGAATTTTTAGGTTTCACTCTGTTTTCTCCTTCATAGATAGCTGTGATTGGAATTCTAAATAAAACACGGTTTGTGCTAGCTCCTTGAAACTTGACCAAATGAAGTAGTTCTAAGTTCTATCTCTATGGTTTGTTTCCTCTTGAAGTACCCCATGCAGAGACTGGCGAAAAACACTTTCTTTGAAAGGGGTTGCCAAGCTTCCAAAAAAACTTCTAGTTTGCTGAATTCTCAGTAAACATTTTTTCACCAAATCTTGATGATACTTGGTGGTAATGATCAGTTCACTAAGCCCACTTGGCTGCCCAATTTTTATTCTTCTAGGTTGAAGCATTCGTTTCCAGTAAAGGTTTGAATTTTTAGGTTTCACTCTGTTTTCTCCTGCATAGATAGCTATATTTGGAATTCTAAATCAAACACGGTTTGAGCTAGCTCCTTGAAACTTGACCAAATGAAGTAGTTCTAAGTTCTATATCTATGGTTTGTTTCCTCTTGAAGTACCCCATGCAGAGACTGGCGAAAAACACTTTCGTTTGAAAGGGGTTGCCAAGCTTAAAAAAAACTACTAGTTTGCTGAAATCTCAGCAAACATTTTTTCACCAAATCTTGATGATACTTGGTGGTAATGATCAGTTCACTAAGCCCACTTGGCTTCCCAATTTTCACTCTTCTAGGTTCAAGCGTTCGTTTCCAGTACCACTTTGAATTTTTAGGTTTCACTCTGTTTTCTGCTATAGAGATAGATGTGTTTGAAACTCTATATCAAACACGGTTTGTGCTAGCTCCTTGAAACTTGACCAAATGAAGTAGTTCTAAGTTCTATCTATATGGTTTGTTTCCTCTTGAAGTACCCAATGCAGAGACTGGCGAAAAACAATTTCATTTGAAAGGGGTTGCCAAGCTTCCAAAAAAACTTCGATTTTGCTGAATTCTCAGTAAACATTTTTTCACCAAATCTTGATGATACTTGGTGGTAATGATCAGTTCACTAAGCCCACTTGGCTGCCCAATTTTTATTCTTCTAGGTTGAAGCATTCGTTTCCAGTAACAGTTTGAATTTTTAGGTTTCACTCTGTTTTCTCCTGCATAGATAGCTTTATTTGGAATTCTAAATCAAACACGGTTTGAGCTAGCTCCTTGAAACTTGACCAAATGAAGTAGTTCTAAGTTCTATTTCTATGGTTTGTTTCCTCTTGAAGTACCCCATGCAGAGACTGGCGAAAAACACTTTCGTTGGAAAGGGGTTGCCAAGCTTCCAAAAAACTACTAGTTTGCTGAAATCTCAGCAAACATTTTTTCACCAAATCTTGATGATACTTGGTGGTAATGATCAGTTCACTAAGCCCACTTGGCTTCCCAATTTTCACTCTTCTAGGTTCAAGCGTTCGTTTCCAGTAACACTTTGAATTTTTAGGTTTCACTCTGTTTTCTGCTATATAGATAGAGGTGTTTGAAAATCTAATCAAAAACGGTTTGTGCTAGCTCCTTGAAACTTGACCAAATGAAGTAGTTCTAAGTTCTATCTCTATGGTTTGTTTCCTCTTGAAGTACCCCATGCAGAGACTGGCGAAAAACACTTTCGTTTGAAAGGGGTTGCCAAGCTTCCAAAAAACTACTAGTTTGCTGAAATCTCAGCAAACTTTTTTTCACCAAATCTTGATGATACTTGGTGGTAATGATCAGTTCACTAATCCCACTTGGCTGCCCAATTTTTATTCTTCTAGGTTGAAGCATTCGTTTCCAGTAACAGTTTGAATTTTTAGGTTTCACTCGGTTTTCTCCTACATAGATAGCTGTGTTTGGAATTCTAAATCAAACACGGTTTGTGCTAGCTCCTTGAAAGTTGACCAAATGAAGTAGTTCTAAGTTCTATCTCTATGGTTTGTTTCCTCTTGAAGTACCCCATGCAGAGACTGGCGAAAAGCACTTTCGTTTGAAAGGGGTTGCCAAGCTTCCAAAACCTTCTAGTTTGCTGAAATCTCAGCGAACATTTTTTCACCAAATCTTGATGATACTTGGTGGTAATGATCAGTTCACTAAGCCCACTTGGCTGCCCAATTTTCACTCTTCTAGGTTCAAGCGTTCGTTTAAAGTAACACTTTGAATTTTTAGGTTTCACTCGGTTTTCTCCTACATAGATAGCTGTGTTTGGAATTCTAAATCAAACACGGTTTGTGCTAGCTCCTTGAAACTTGACCAAATGAAGTAGTTCTAAGTTCTCTCTCTATGGTTTGTTTCCTTTTGAAGTACCCCATGCATATACTGGCGAAAAGCACTTTCGTTTGAAAGGGGTTGCCAAGCTTCCAAATACTACTAGTTTGCTGATATCTCAGCAAACATTTTTTCACCAAATCTTGATGATGCTTGGTGGTAATGATCAGTTCACTAAGCCCACTTGGCTGCCCAATTTTCACTCTTCTAGGTTCAAGCGTTCGTTTCCAGTAACACTTTGAATTTTTAGGTTTCACTCTGTATTTTCCTACATAGATAGCTGTGTTTGGAATTCTAAATCAAACACGGTTTGTGCTAGCTCCTTGAAAGTTGACCAAATGAAGTAGTTCTAAGTTCTATCTCTATGGTTTGTTTCCTCTTGAAGAATCCCATGCAGAGACTGGCGAAAAGCACTTTCTTTTGAAAAGGGTTGCCAAGCTTCCAAAAAACTATTAGTTTGCTGAAATCTCAGCAAACATTTTTTCAGCAAATCTTGATGATTCTTGGTGGTAATGATCAGTTCACTTAGCCCACTTGGCTGCCCAATTTTCATTCTTCTAGATTCAAGCGTTCGTTTCCTGTAACACTTTGAATTTTTAGGTTTCACTCTGTTTTCTCCTACATAGATAGCTGTGTTTGGAATTCTAAATAAAACACGGTTTGTGCTAGCTCCTTGAAACTTGCCCAAATGAAGTAGTTCTAAGTTCTATCTCTACGGTTTGTTTCCTCTTGAAGTACCCCATGCAGAGACTGGCGAAAAACACTTTCGTTTGAAACGGGTTGCCAAGATTACAAAAAAACTTCTAGTTTGCTGAAATCTCAGCAAACATTTTTTCTCCAAATCTTGATGATACTTGGTGGTAATGATCAGTTCACTAAGCCCACTTGGCTGCCCAATTTTTATTCTTCTAGGTTGAAGCATTCGTTTCCAGTAACAGTTTGAATTTTTAGGTTTCACTCTTTTTTCTCCTGCATACATAGGTGTGTTTGGAATTCTAAATCAAACACGGTTTGAGCTAGCTCCTTGAAACTTGACCAAATGAAGTAGTTCTAAGTTCTATCTCTATGGTTTGTTTCCTCTTGAAGTACCCCATGCAGAGACTGGCGAAAAACACTTTCGTTGGAAAGGGGTTGCCAAGCTTCCAAAAAACTACTAGTTTGCTGAAATCTCAGCAAACATTTTTTCACCAAATCTTGATGATACTTGGTGGTAATGATCAGTTCACTAAGCCCACTTGGCTGCCCAATTTTCACTCTTGTAGGTTCAAGCGTTCGTTTCCAGTAACACTTTGAATTTTTAGGTTCCACTCTGTTTTCTGCTATATAGATAGATGTGTTTGAAACTCTAAATCATACACGGTTTGTGCTAGCTCCTTGAAACTTGCCCAAATGAAGTAGTTCTAAGTTCTATCTCTATGGTTTGTTTCCTCTTGAAGTACCCCATGCAGAGACTGGCGAAAAGCACTTTCGTTTGAAAGGGGTTGCCAAGCTTCCAAAAAACTACTAGTTTGCTGAAATCTCAGCAAGCATTTTTTCACCAAATCTTATTGATACTTGGTGGTAATGATCAGTTCACTAAGCCCACTTGGCTGCCCAATTTTCACTCTTCTAGGTTCAAGCGTTCGTTTCCAGTAACACTTTGAATTTTTATCTTTCACTCTGTTTTCTGCTATAGAGATAGATGTGTTTGAAACTCTAAATCAAACACGGTTTGTGCTAGCTCCTTGAAACTTGACCACATGAAGTAGTTCTAAGTTCTATCTCTATGGTTTGTTTCCTTTTGAAGTACCCATGCAGAGACTGGCGAAAGTCCCTTTCGTTTGCAAGGGGTGGCCAAGCTTCCAAAAAACTACTAGTTTGCTGAAATCTCAGCAAACATTTTTTCACCAATCTTGATGATACTTGGTGGTAATGATCAGTTCACTAATCCCACTTGGATGCCCAATTTTTATTCTTCTAGGTTGAAGCATTCGTTTCCAGTAACAGTTTGAATTTTTAGGTTTCACTCTGTTTTCTCCTACATAGATAGCTGTGTTTGGAATTCTAAATCAAACACGGTTTGAGCTAGCTCCTTGAAACTTGACCAAATGAAGTAGTTCTATGTTCTATCTCTATGGTTTGTTTCCTCTTGAAGTACCCCATGCAGAGACTGGCGAAAAGCACTTTCGTTTGAAAGGGGTTGCCAAGCTTCCAAAAAACTACGAGTTTGCTGAAATCTCAGCAAACATTTTTTCACCAAATCTTGATGATACTTGGTGGTAATCATCAGTTCACTAAGCCCACTTGGCTGCCCAATTTTCACTCCTCTAGGTTCAAACGTTCGTTTCCAGGAACACTTTGAATTTTTAGGTTTCACTCGGTTTTCTCCTACATAGATAGCTGAGTTTGGAATTCTAAATAAAAACACGGTTTGTGCTAGCTCCTTGAAACTTGACCAAATGAAGTAGTTCTAAGTTCTATCTCTATGGTTTGTTTCCTCTTGAAGTACCCCATGCAGAGATTGGCGAAAAAAACTTTCGTTTGAAAGGGGTTGCGAAGCTTCCAAAAAAACTTCTAGTTTGCTGAAATCTCAGCAAACATTTTTTCACCAAATCTTGATGATACTTGGTGGTAATGATCAGTTCACTAAGCCCACTTTGCTGCCCAATTTTTATTCTTCTAGGTTGAAGCATTCTTTTCCAGTAACAGTTTGAATTTTTAGGTTGCACTGTGTTTTCCCCTGCATAGATAGCTGTGTTTGGAATTCTAAATCAAAGACGGTTTGAGCTAGCTCCTTGAAACTTGACCAAATGAAGTAGTTCTAAGTTCTATCTCTATTGTTTGTTTCCTCTTGAAATACCCCATGCAGAGACTGGCGTAAAACACTTTCATTGGAAAGGGGTTGCCAAGCTTCCAAAAAACTACTAGTTTGCTGAAATCTCAGCAAACATTTTTTCACCAAATCTTGATGATACTTGGTGGTAATGATCAGTTCACTAAGCCCACTTGGCTGCCCAATTTTCACTCTTGTAGGTTCAAGCGTTCGTTTCCAGTAACACTTTGAATTTTTAGGTTTCTTCTGTTTTCTGCTATATAGATAGAGGTTTTTGAAACTCTAATCAAACACGGTTTGTGCTAGCTCCTTGAAACTTGACCAAATGAAGTAGTTCTAAGTTCTATCTCTATGGATTGTTTCCTCTTGAAGTACCCCATGCATAGACTTTCGAAAAACACTTTCATTTGAAAGTGGTTGCCAAGCTTCCAAAAAACTACTAGTTTGCTGAAATCTCAGCAAATATTTTTTCACCAAAACTTGATGATACTTGGTGGTAATGATCAGTTCACTAAGCCCACTTGGCTGCCCAATTTTTATTCTTCTAGGTTGAAGCATTCGTTTCCAGTAACACTTTGAAATTTTAGGTTTCACTCTGTTTTCTCCTACATAGATAGCTGTGTTTGGAATTCTAAATCAAACACGGTTTGTGCGAGCTCCTTGAAAGTTGACCAAATGAAGAGGTTCTAAGTTCTATCTCTATGGTTTGTTTCCTCTTGAAGTACCCCATGCAGAGACTGGCGAAAAACACTTTCGTTTGAAAGGGGTTGCCAAGCTTCCAAAAAACTATTAGTTTGCTGAAATCTCAGCAAACATTTTTTCACCAAATCTTGATGATATTTGGTGGTAATGATCAGTTCACTAAGCCCTCTTGGCTGCCCAATTTTCACTCTTCTAGGTTCAAGCGTTCGTTTCCAGTAACACTTTGAATTTTTAGGTTTCACTCGGTTTTCTCCTACATAGATAGCTGTGTTTTAATTCTAAATCAAACACGGTTTGTGATAGCTCCTTGAAACTTGACCAAATGAAGTAGTTCTAAGTTCTATCTCTATGGTTTGTTTCCTCTTGAAGTACCCCATGCAGAGACTGGCGAAAGTCACTTTCGTTTGAAAGGGGTGGCCAAGCTTCCAAAAAACTACTAGTATGCTGAAATCTCAGCAAACATTTTTTCAGCAAATCTTGATGATACTTGGTGGTAATGATCAGTTCACTTAGCCCACTTGGCTGCCCAATTTTCACTCTTCTAGATTCAAGCGTTCGTTTCCAGTAACACTTTGAATTTTTAGGTTTCACTCTGTTTTCTCATACACAGATAGCTGTGTTTGGAATTCTAAATCAAACACGGTTTGTGCAAGCTCCTTGAAACTTGACCAAATGAAGTAGTTCTAAGTTCTATCTCTATGGTTTGTTTCCTTTTGAAGTACCCCATGCAGAGACTGGCGTAAAGCACTTTCGTTTGAAAGGGGTTGCCAAGCTTCCAAATACTACTAGTTTGCTGATATCTCAGCTAACATTTTTTCACCAAATCTTGTTGATACTTGGTGGTAATGATCAGTTCACTAAGCGCACTTGGCTGCCCAATTTTCACTCTTCTAAGTTCAAGCATTCGTTTCCAGTAACACTTTGAATTTTTAGGTTTCACTCTGTTTTCTCCTTCATAGATAGCTGTGTTTGGAATTCTAAATCAAACACGGTTTGTGCTAGCTCCTTGAAACTTGACCAAATGAAGTAGTTCTAAGTTCTATCTCTATGGTTTGTTTCCTCTTGAAGTACCCCATGCACAGACTGGTGAAAAACACTTTCGTTTGAAAGGGGTTGCCAAGCTTCCAAAAAACTACTAGTTTGCTGAAATCTCAGCAAATATTTTTTCACCAAATCTTGATGATACTTGGTGGTAATGATCAGTTCACTAAGCCCACTTGGCTGCCCAATTTTCACTCTTGTATGTTCAAGCGTTCGTTTCCAGTAACACTTTGAATTTTTAGGTTTCACTCTGTTTCTGCTATATAGATAGAGGTTTTTGAAAATCTAATCAAACACGGTTTGTGCTAGCTCCTTGAAACTTGACCAAATGAAGTAGTTCTAAGTTCTATCTCTATGGTTTGTTTCCTCTTGAAGTACCCCATGCAGAGACTGGCGAAAAGCACTTTCGTTTGAAAAGGGTTGCCAAGCTTCCAAAAAACTACTAGTTTGCTGAAATCTCAGCAAACATTTTTTCACCAAATCTTGATGATACTTGGTGGTAATGATCAGTTCACTAATCCAACTTGGCTGCCGAATTTTCACTCTTCTAGGTTCAAGCATTCGTTTCCAGTAACACTTTGAATTTTTAGGTTTCACTCTGTTTTCTCCTACATAGATAGCTGTGTTTGGAATTCTAAATCAAACACGGTTTGTGCTAGCTCCTTGAAACTTGACCAAATGAAGTAGTTGTAAGTTCTATCTCTATGGTTTGTTTTCTCTTGAAGTACCCCATGCAGAGACTGGTGAAAACACTTTCGTTTGAAAGGGGTTGCCAAGCTTCCAAAAAAACTTCTAGTTTGCTGAATTCTCAGTAAACATTTTTTCACCAAATCTTGATGATACTTGGTGGTAATGATCTGTTCACTAAGCCCACTTGGCTGCCCAATTTTTATTCTTCTAGGTTGAAGCATTCGTTTCCAGTAACTGTTTGAATTTTTAGGTTTCACTCTGTTTTCTCCTGCATAGATAGCTTTATTTGGAATTCTAAATCAAACACGGTTTGAGCTAGCTCCTTGAAACTTGACCAAATGAAGTAGTTCTAAGTTCTATCTCTATGGTTTGTTTCCTCATGAAGTACCCCATGCAGAGACTGGCGAAAAACACTTTCGTTTGAAAGGGGTTGCCAAGCTTCCAAAAAACTACTAGTTTGCTGAAATCTCAGCAAACATTTTTTCACCAAATCTTGATGATACTTGGTGGTAATGATCAGTTCACTAAGCCCACTTGGCTTCCCAATTTTCACTCTTCTAGGTTCAAGCGTTCGTTTCCAGTAACACTTTGAATTTTTAGGTATCACTCTTTTTTCTGCTATAGAGATAGATGTGTTTGAACCTCTAAATCAAACACGGTTTGTGCTAGCTCCTTGAAACTTGACCAAATGAAGTAGTTCTAAGTTCTATCTATATGGTTTGTTTCCTCTTGAAGAACCCCATGCAGAGACTGGCGAAAGTCCCTTTCGTTTGAAAGGGGTGGCCAAGCTTCCAAAAAACTACTAGTTTGCTGAAATCTCAGCAAATATTTTTTCAGCAAATCTTGATGATACTTGGTGGTAATGATCAGTTCACTTAGCCCACTTGGCTCCCCAATTTTCACTCTTCTAGGTTCAAGCGTTCGTTTCCAGTAACACTTTGAATTTTTAGGTTTCACTCTGTTTTCTCCTACATAGATAGCTGTGTTTGGAATTCTAAATCAAACACGGTTTGTGCTAGCTCCTTGTAACTTGACCAAATGAAATAGTTCTAAGTTCTATCTCTATGGTTGTTTCCTCTTGAAGTACCCCATGCAGAGACTGGCGAAAAGCACTTTCGTTTGAAAGGGGTTGCCAAGCTTCCAAATACTACTAGTTTGCTGAAATCTCAGCAAACATTTTTTCACCAAATCTTGATGATACTTGGTGGTAATGATCAGTTCACTTAGCCTACTTGACTGCCCAATTTTCACTCTTCTATGTTCAAACGTTCGTTTCCAGTAACACTTTGAATTTTTAGGTTTCACTCTGTTTTCTCCTACATATATAGCTGTGTTTGGAATTCTATATAAAACACGGTTTGTGCTAGCTCCTTGAAACTTGACCAAATGAAGTAGTTCTAAGTTCTATCTCTATGGTTTGTTTCCTCTTGAAGTACCCCATGCATAGACTGGCGAAAAACACTTTCGTTTGAAAGTGGTTGCCAAGCTTCCAAAAAACTACTAGTTTCCTGAAGTCTCAGCAAATATTTTTTCACCAATCTTGATGATACTTGGTGGTAATGATCAGTTCACTAATCCCACTTGGCTGCCCAATTTTTATTCTTCTAGGTTGAAGCATTCTTTTCCAGTAACAGTTTGAATTTTTAGGTTTCACTGTGTTTTCTCCTACATAGATAGCTGTGTTTTTTAATTCTAAATCAAACACGGTTTTAGCTAGCTCCTTGAAACTTGACCAAATGAAGTAGTTCTAAGTTCTATCTCTATGGTTTGTTTCTTCATGAAGTACCCAAAGCAGAGAGTGGCGAAAAGCACTTTCGTTTGAAAGGGGTTGCCAAGCTTCCAAAAAACTACGAGTTTGCTGAAATCTCTGCAAACATTTTTTTCACCAAATCTTGATGATACTTGGTGGTAATCATCAGTTCACTAAGCCCACTTGGCTGCCCAATTTTCACTCCTCTAGGTTCAAGCGTTCGTTTCCAGTAACACTTTGAATTTTTAGGTTTCACTCGGTTTTCTCCTACATAGATAGCTGTGTTTGGAATTCTAAATAAAACACGGTTTGTGCTAGCTCCTTGAAACTTGACAAAATGAAGTAGTTCTAAGTTCTATCTCTGTGGTTTGTTTCCTCTTGAAGTACCCCATGCAGAGACTGGCGAAAAACACTTTCGTTTGAAAGGGTTGCCAAGCTTCCAAAAAAGCTTCTAGTTTGCTGAATTCTCAGTAAACATTTTTTCACCAACACTTGGTGATACTTGGTGGTAATGATCAGTTCACTAAGCCCACTTGGCTGCCCAATTTTTATTCTTCTAGGTTGAAGCATTCGTTTCCAGTAACAGTTTGAATTTTTAGGTTTCACTCTGTTTTCTCCTGCATAGATAGCTTTATTTGGAATTTTAAATCAAACACGGTTTTAGCTAGCTCCTTGAAACTTGACGAAATGAAGTAGTTCTAAGTTCTATCTCTATGGTTTGTTTCCTCTTGAAGTACCCCATGCAGAGACTGGCGAAAAACACTTTCGTTTCAAAGGGCTTGCCAAGCTTCCAAAAAACTACTAGTTTGCTGAAATCTCAGCAAACATTTTTTCAGAAAAATCTTGATGATACTTGGTGGTAATGATCAGTTCACTAAGCCAACTTGGCTTCCCAATTTTTATTCTTCTAGGTTGAAGCATTCTTTTCCAGTAACAGTTTGAATTTTTAGGTTTCACTGTGTTTTCTCCTACATAGATAGCTGTGTTTGGATTCTAAATCAAACACGGTTTGAGCTAGCTCCTTGAAACTTGACCAAATGAAGTAGTTCTAAGTTCTATCTCTATGGTTTGTTTCTTCTTGAAGTACCCCATGCAGAGACTGGCGAAAAGCACTTTCGTTTGAAAGGGGTTGACAAGCTTCCAAAAAACTACGAGTTTGCTGAAATCTCAGCAAACATTTTTTCACCAAAACTTGTTGATACTTTGTGGTAATGCTCAGTTCACTAAGCCAACTTGGCTGCCCAATTTTCACTCTTCTAGGTTCAAGCATTCGTTTCCAGTAACACTTTGAATTTTTAGTTTCACTCTGTTTTCTCCTACATAGATAGCTGTGTTTGGAATTCTAAATCAAACACGGTTTGTGCTAGCTCCTTGAAACTTCACCAAATGAAGTAGTTCTAAGTTCTATCTCTATGGTTTGTTTCCTCTTGAAGTACCCCATGCAGAGACTGGCGAAAAGCACTTTTATTTTAAAGGGGTTGCCAAGCTTCCAAATACTACTAGTTTGCTGATATCTCAGCAAACATTTTTTCACCAAATCTTGATGATACTTGGTGGTAATGATCAGTTCACTTAGCCTACTTGGCTGCCCAGTTTTCACTCTTCTATGTTCAAGCATTCGTTTCCAGTAACACTTTGAATTTTTAGGTTTCACTCTGTTTTCTCCTACATATATAGCTGTGTTTGGAATTCTATATAAAACACGGTTTGTGCTAGCTCCTTGAAACTTGACCAAATGAAGAAGTTCTAAGTTCTATCTCTATGGTTTTTTCCCACTTGAAGCACCCCATGCAGAGACTGGCGAAAAACACTTTCATTTGATAGGGGTTGCCAAGCTTCCAAAAAAACTTCTAGTTTGCTGAAATCTCAGCAAACATTTTTTCACCAAATCTTGATGATACTTGGTGGTAATGATCAGTTCACTAAGCCCACTTGGCTGCCCAATTTTTATTCTTCTAGGTTGAAGCATTCGTTTCCAGTAACAGTTTGAATTTTTAGGTTTCACTCTCTTTTCTCCTGCATAGATAGCTGTGTTTGGAATTCTAAATCAAACA